>NC_054534.1:39972225-40272225 GCF_017654505.1 Polyodon spathula
TTGCTAATGATTGATTTTATTATTATTATTATTATTATTATTATTATTATTATTATTATTATGATTGATATTATTATTATTTAAAAAATGCAGCTTTCCATGTTTGGATACTTTGAAAATTATTGGAATGTTTTTGTACTGATTTACATTGGGTACTATTAACACCATTTGTATTTTTATTGTATTTCTTTATTACAACTGGGAATGGCACATGATATCCAGTGCAGTTCTGAGTGTGTCCAGTCTAATAGTGTGGACGAGAGGGCCGCTTGACAAGCTCACGCAATAGTTCACAGAGTGTTTTGCCAAATAATTTTCTTGCTGTCAGTCTTTGGCCGTGACCACTAGGAAATGACGTCTCTCAAGGACAGATGTAGTACATTCCTCATCGGAGGGTAAATGAGCACTCTTGTCTGAAGGTCAGTTTCACCCTTTAAAAAAAAAAAAAAAAAAACATGATGATCATGAACTGTAAACTATGTGATAAAAATGTCTAGTGCTTCAAAGAGGAAACTCTAGGAGAGGATCACATTTATGTATAGAGCATGGTCTGCATTTAGTTGCTATGGCTGTGCAAACTCCAGCAAACATAAATCAGCTGCCAGTCTTGCCAATCAAAAAAAAAAAAGAAATTAAACATTCACAAACCTTACAATGCTAAGTTGGTGTCATCTTTTTTTGTAAAGAGGGCTTGGTATCTGTCTTTCTTCATCGCTTGTGACATAAGCAGCTTGGCGGTGTATAAAATTAATGGTAAAGTAAACTTTGCAGTAGCTTCTGTCAGCCCACTTTAGTGCTGCGATGTTCGGAAGACAGTTTCCTGCAGAGATGGATTACTCCAATAGAAGAAGGTACAGCACTTCTAAATATCAGGCCTATTACAATCATGAGAAAGAGGGTAAGCATTGGATAATGGAAAGTATTGTGCAAAAATGTGAAATAAAATGTGAACTGTTGTGTGCATTGCAAGACAATTCATTATTAGTGTCATATGTTTCTTTGCCTTGCCTAAACAGTACTGTTTTACATTTGTCACTTGATTCTAGTCATGCATTGATCCTTTTCAATCAAATGCATTACCATTTTATCTGGTATTCTTTTGTCTAATTTTTCTTTTTTTAAAAAGAAACAAATAGTGTTTAACTGTTATACTGTTTACATTAATTGCAATCATTTAATATACTTAGTACTGGTATATACCTACCAGTTACAACATGTTTTGGCATATTTCTCTTTGTATTTTCTTTCAATTTATAAAATATGACTGTGGTGATTTTAATAATTCTGGTAAAAACAAATATACATAAACTAAATACATTAAATAATCTTCTAAAAGATGAACCTGTAATAACTATTTGCTTACTATTTGTTCACTACAAGGTAATAAATTATGCATTTTGTTGCATTTCTGAACACAACTAGTTGACATACCAGAAGAAATCTAAAAATTGCTCCACTGTTTGTTTTCAAATACACTCTTTATGTACACTATGCAAGAGTTTTACAAAGCTGGCTTTATAGAGCGAAGTTTATATTAGTAATGTAAATGCTGTATAATGTATATTAGTGAAGTGTCTTAATCAGTTTTTATCATTTTATTTATTATAAAAGTTATTTTCTTCCAGTGCTATGAATGCTGCAGCATTCCATTTCTTATGGTCTGTTTGCTCTACTAAATTTGTCAGCCCCAATGTACAGCTTAACTGCTTATGGTCAATAATATTGTGGAGAAAAAGGACTTAGACATTATACAATACTTGGGGCCATATTAACAAACATTAATGTGTGTTTGGGACTTGCAACACTCCACGCTTTTCAGGAAGGGATTAAATGTGCCTATTAGTGCTGGGATGAACATGGTATTTTCATGTTCTGATATCTGTTAAAGATTCATAACATGAATCTCAATAAAGAATCTAACTAGCCTTCAAAATCACATACCAAGTTAATTGGCCTCCACCTGTGTTAAACTGTAGTGATTCACATGATTTTCAGGATGAATTCAGCAGTTCCTTTAGGTTCTCTTTGCTGGGTAGTGCATTTCATAGCAAAGACTCACCCATGAGCACCAGGGCGCTTTCAAAAAAACTCCAGGACAAAGTTGTTGAAAGGCACAGATCAGGGGATGGGTTTAAAAAAAATATCAAAGGCCATGAATATCCCTTGGAGCACGGTCAAGACGATTATTAGGAAGTGGAAGGTGTATGGCACCACCAAGACCCTGCCTAGATCAGGCCGTCCCTCTAAACTGGATGACCGGGCAAGAAGGAGACTGATCAGAGAGGCTAACAAGAGGCCAATGCCAATTTGCAAGAGCTACAGTCTTTTATGGCTAAGACTGGTCAAAGTGTGCATGTGACAACAATATCCCAAGCCCTCCACAAATTTGGCATGTATGGTAGGGTGGCAAAAAGGAAGCCATTACTCAAGAAAGCCCACCTTGAATCCCCTTTGAAGTATGCAGAAAAAACACTCAGGAGATTCTGTGGCCATGTGGCAAAAAGTTTTGTAGACTGACGAAACTAAAGTGGACATTTAAATGCATGAAACTCTGAGGTACTGACACAACAAAATGTGAAAAAAAGTTCAAGGGGGTGTAGACTTTCTATAGGCACTGTATATCCAGGTAGGAAAGGGGTCTTTGTGGGGAGCAATTACTGATCCTTGGTGATCCTTTTCTTATTAATTTAATAAAGACTGGCTTGAGCCTTGTGTCCTAAAACAAACAAAAAGAAAATGGACATGCTCCGCCTCATTCGTTACCACAAGGATTGTATTGTTACATAATTCTACAGGCTAATGAAACCCCAATCTTCTCTTGCCCAACAGATGCCACGTTAAAAATGCAACAGCGACAGAAAAATCAGAACTGTAGGTAGCCTACTACAAAATATGGGTACACACTACCCTGCCATTATAGGATACAGTTTAACAATCTGACCTACATCTCGCTTGTTTTAATCTCAATCTCACACATTTACTGCTGTCACTTTGGCATCTCACTGTGGTTAACTTTACAAAACAAGAAAATATATTAAGAAAAGTAAACACACATTTCTTACGAGTAATAAATATATACATCCAGTAACAGGGGCACATTTTTGGGGGGGTGCATTGTCATGGTCCTGTGTTTGACAGCTAATGTTGCATGCACAGCCTAATCTAGACTCTTTAAAATGCTGAAGTTTTTTGATAACTAGAAGTAAATAGGGGACAAAGAGCGGCTGTTTTTGATTTTTTTTTTTTTTTTTTTTTTTTTTTTTATATAGAAATCCCACACAGACTGAGCTATTTATCCGCTTGCTAATTTAGAAACTTTTGTGCAAATTTTGTCAAGATGGTAAATCAGTGCTGGGCAAAACACATTGATATGTATTTCTCATGTCTATCAGTTGTGTAATTTCTGGCAGACACTTTGTTTTGCCTTCTAATTAATGTAAAAATAAATAGATAAAATAAATTATAGCTGTGATTAGCTATTTCTAATGAATTGATTGTGCTGTTGGACTTGGTTACCCAAATTAAGTCATAGTTCCTGATTTTTTTTTTTTTTTTAATCAATATGTGTACAAGGTTCCTTACATAAAAACTGTTAATTTTAGTTCTTTTTTTTTTTTTTAAGGTGTTGCATTTGTACTGCCTGCATCTTTGCACCAACCTACAAACAATAGTTACCAATTAATCGGGGAATCTGTTAATATAACCATTAATGATTACTGCCTTAATTGTAACAAAACAAATGTAAAATGTACATTTGGGCTGAGAAACTTTTTTTTTTCCATTTTTATGTGTCTGCCATTAAAGTTTTTCAGTGCTATTTTAACGTTCTACAATGAAAGTACTGTATTTATAATAAAAGGGGAAATAGGTCAAAAGTGTCTGTCCCTAACGAAATAACAGGATATTAAAAGTAATTCAGTTAAGTAAACTTAGTTTAGAATCAAATATAAACAATAGCATACCAAAATGTTGATCTGTAATTATGTTTGTGTTTGGAATACCAGCTACTGTTCACTCACAGCTGTCAGTCAGCCTGAACCAGTTAATTTATACAAGCCTAATTAATAGTAACAAAAAGCTAGTTTTGCATATTTCACTACATATATAATATGTTAGCTTGCCTTAAAACAGATACAGTATACAAGAAGAGGTGTTGGCAATCTGATTCTATAAACAAAGTCCCGGGACCACTCCAGTTCACATACTGTACCGAGGGTACCGTACCAACTGTGCGTTAAGGCAGCGTACCGGTCCAAGCTGTACCCGTTCAAGACACATTTCTCCAGCGTGCGCTTGGAGAAAGAAGCACAAAACTCACAGAAACTGTGGTTAGTGAGTGCCTCTTTGGCATGCTCCAGCCCCAGGAAGAAAGAGCACCTACCATGCTTATCCTCCACTACTATGGCTGGGTAACTAACAGCATACTGATAGCTTACCAGTCCTTTTTGCTGAAGTCGCTATCAGAGAAGTACTGACCCTCAGCACAGCAGCTTAATGAGCTGCTTTTGGTGAATAGAACCCTGCTCCATGTCTCCAAATTAAATGGTCAGGCTGTGGGCAGGAACTTGGCTGTGTTGGCTTTCCCAGGCATGCATGCCGTGCGTGGATAAAGCACCCTGTTAGGTGCCCTCATTACACCTGGGTAGACCTTTGGTCCCGCGGTGGATGAGATGCTGCAGCACTCTCACCACACACGAGAATCTACAAAGGAGCTGGTGTATCTGCTTCCCAAGCAGCCACCTCCAGTGTGCAAGTAAGCTGCAAACTGGTGCCCAAGGGCCCAGCAGCCTCCTAGACCAGCACAGCCGTTTTGTTGTTTTTATTAAATACTTATTCTGTGTAGTAGTTTTCCTGGCATACGTTTTGGAATGCAATTTTTACGGGCTAGTGTTGAGATTGGATGTGGTAGCTTTCTGGCAGTGGAATGCCATGCACAGTAATTCATTTACTGCTAATTTTGACTGGTTTCCTAGGAACCACATCCATTGCTCCTGAATGCAGTCATAGAGTTCTTACAAGCTGTTTCACAGCTCTGTTGTGCTTTCTAGTCAAAATATTGCTTTAAACTGATGAGGTGTTTGCTTATAGACTGATTGCTGATGTTGAGCCAAGCCCTGGCCATGGTCTATAGTTGGCTATTTTTAAAAAGCCCTAACTGCTGCTAACTGATACTAATTGAGAAGAGGTTCCCTCTTTGTATTTTGTTCCATTCTCACAACTCATGGGTGATGCTTGAAGCTTTCAAATTATGTTATGCTTTCTGCTTAAAATGACAAGACAGAGGGTTCAAAGGCCAAATGTGGGAATATAACAGTGTGGCAGAGCAAAGCTCTGCCCTTTAAATTGGCAGGGATGGGGTTAACTTCCCCTACCTGCCTGGGTTTATTATGTTCAGGTGGCTGGGGTTGATTAGTTGATTAGGTTGATTAACGATCAATCAGCGCCCCAGCCACCTGATATAAAAGGAGGCCTCTGCTTCTCATTTGGAGAGGGGGAGCTGAGGAAGCAGGTTGGTGTTTGTTTGTGGTTTTTGAATTTTCTAAATCCAGTGAAGGCATTGCCCAGCCTGGAAACTTTATTTTTGTGAGTTTTATTTTTGCTTTATTTGTGTTTTGAGTATCTGTTATTTTGCCCTTGTGCACTTTATTTTTGTTTATTTATAATAAAACAGTTATTTTTTTGAACTGCAGTCTGTCTCTGGGCCTCTATCCACTCGCCAGCCTGCCACAAACAGGTTAGTAAGATTCAGCATATATGTCTGGAGGCAGCTGACCTAGTATCTATGACAACCTGAAAGAGAAGAAGTGTAGCCTTTTGTTCTTTGTGTTTTAAATGTATTTATTATTTAATATAGTTATTGTGAGCAATGAGAGATATGTAAGTTTGTAAAAACTTCAAAGGCAATCAAGAGGCTGTCTTTGTCTTTTAGTATGAGTTTGTACAGTCAGTCAGGGAAAAGGGATCTTCCTTTCAACAACTTGCAAGCAACATGAAAATAAGTGTGAGAAAGGGAAGAGCAGGCATTAACAACTGGACTACAACACTGCTAATAACATCCAGCAAATACCCACACATATAATATGTCAGGTAAAATGGAATGCAGCATGCAACTAACTGCAAGCTCTGAATAACATCTAGAAACACCCAATAATTAACACTTAGACGACTCAAAGATTGTTTGAAAGACTTTAAAATTCTAAGAATTTCACTACCTGGGGTTCACCGCTGTACATTTTATCCGTGTTGTCAGCACTGCATCAAATCTGCAAAAGAAATGGACTATTCCCAGTTGAACTAAAGAATAAAAAGATTTACAAAATAGATACTTGGGGAAGTAAATACATGTATATTTAGAAAGTATTATAGTGGTGTAATGTACAGGGTATAAAAAGGGTGATCACGGGTTGTGACAGGGTTGGCAAAGTGGTGATCAGGTCAGAGGCAGGAACAAAGGCACTGCAGCGCCGTTTATTTTCAAACAAAAATAAAATAAATATTTAAACAAAAACACTTTGCTCACAGAGAGAAAATAAAAGTTTAAATAAGACAAATCACAAACACCAAAAATAACAATCATAGGTCAAGCTGGACAGTTGCTGTCACTGTTCCTAGAATGGTTGGTTTTACTTTTCATTTCCTTTCTCAAGATGTGTTGTAACTAATTCACGTAAATATGTTTCTGCTGTAATTATCAATTTAAAATAAAACAGTTTTTTTCCCCTCTCTGTAAATTCATGTTAATGAAAAGTAACCTAGAGCCATTCTTTAAGTCGAATTTTAAAATAAATGTGGTCACAGAAACAGGCCCACCCATCGCATTACAACAAAGAAAGGTAAGTCGGTTATTCTTAATATCATAGTGATTTTTTAAAGTGCTTATTTCTCAGTCTGCTATACTGTTTTATTTCATGGTCGAGATTTAAAAAAAAAGAAAAAAATCCAGTTGGTCTGCGAACAAAAAAGTTGGAGAACCACTGTTATAAGCAATTGTATTGCTTTCACATGTAATTTACATTCTACACTGAACTGAGATTTTGCATGACCATTGTGGCTTACTTACATTAATGTGCTGTTTTATGCTATTTTGAAATTAACCTTTCCTGCTTTTGTACCGTATTTTATTTACAAACTTTTGGTAAAATGTGTAAAAGTTATAATAAAAGGTATAGCAGCGTTGCATGCTTTTTTGTGTGTGCAATTGTTTCCTCGCAATCTTGAGCTCATTTGGGATAAATTTGTAACTGAGTGCTAGCTGAATTAAACCATTACACACATTAGTTATCTTAATTGGGTATCTAAACACCCATACTCTCCCACACAAACGCCACATCTTCAAATATGAAATATGTGTCACAGTAATACAATGGAACTTTATTTGTTCAATTTTAAATATTTGTTTCTCATTAACTTAAGGCAGCACATTGCTTTTAAAATAAATATAACCCTATGAAGAGGTAAGTCACAGCCTGATTTTATTAGAGCACTGGAGAATCCTTCTTGGCTGCATTGACCATCTATTTATGGTTATCCTAGGATTACCTCTGAAAATAGGTAGTGCTTTGGACTATATGTTGATCAAATTAACACTAAAACCATAACAATGTGTACTGTGTGTGTAAAGTTATCATTAAGCATTTAAAAAAAAATTTTTTTTCATTGTAACTTTACCTTCCAGAGAAAACAAAGAAAGAAATGACAGCCAAGGGCTCCACTGGGATGGAAGTCATCCTGTCCACGTTAGAGGTAAAGAGCTTTGTGCTTTTGTGTTGTTTTCTTTGGCCTAGCCAAGACTGTCTGCCTGAAGAAATTAAAATCAGATTTCAGTACAGCAAAAACATATTGTTCAACTATTTATGCCATGTTATGGATCAAGAATTGGGGCATGAGTGCAATAAAGAAAATGATCTCATCTGTCTGGATAAGAAAATACAAATAGGAAAGGACTATGATCCATTATGTACAGTGAAAATGAAACAGGAGAATACAGATACATAGCTGTATTTGCATAATATAACTGCAAATGCATATACTTATGTTTAGATCTGCAAACTGTAATGTCTTAGGTTTAGGTCCTAAATGCCTGGTTTTATTGTATGTATTAAGAAATGCATGGGAACACTTTCAGTAATAACTTAATTTCTCCATACTTATGAATATTAATAAGAAGCCACTAGGTGATAATATATCTACTATATATGAATATATCTAGGTATTATCTCCTATATTCTCTATATCTGTATATCTACTATATATATATATATTCCCCCCCCCCATATATAAATTAATTTCAGCAGCCATTGCAGCATGCTGCATAACCTTTACAAGTTATATGTACCTGTGTATTACAAATCTAATACACAGACATGTTTTGTTGTCTTTAACAGAGTACTCGAGACCTTCAGACTACTCTGAATACACTATACATTCTAAACGAACTGGTCTCAGTTGGTAAGTATGGACACTTAGAACAGTTATGACAGAAGAAGAAACCTGAATTTAAACTGAATTAATCTAATGAATAAATCTTTGTCATGAGAACAGCTTATTAATATAAAGATACATACTGTTGAAAAATATGCACAGAAACATAATGTTGAACAAAAACTATGTTATTGTTCTACATTCCTTTTAATCCCTTAATCACATGCTAACTAAGATTCAAAAATTGTTTAAGATTTTAAAATACAACTAACTTCTTAGCAATTTCCAAAGTGATGGGTAAGCAGGACTAAACTTGGATTATGATGGGAATTACTGTGGAATTTTGGTGCACATGCCAGTGCAGTCAAAAGAAGAACGTTCGTTTTGTGGCTTTATCAAATATTGCTAAAATATATATTTAATTGTTTAAGGTCCTGTACTATTCAATAGAAAAGTTTTTGTTTGTTATAATAGGTTCCCTTTTGTTTTTATGGGATTTTAAATTAATTTCCATTTTGTAGTTTTTCAGTTGTTTTTATTTATTATTTTTGTACATGGGCAACATCAATGTCAGTCTATTTGGTGAAGCGGTTTCCGCTCAATATACTAAGAATATATTGCCAAGACTAGGCGAGAAGCAGGCTGTCCACTTCCTACCTTACTGCTTACCTCTGTTTAAATTTACACTTCTCACCTATTTATTGCATTATGTGGGCTTGTTTTAATTTACACATTTTGCACAATGCTATGTAATGTTTGGTCGCCAAGATCTTTAATTTCTTATTTAAGCACGGATTTGCGTGATTTTAGATCTTTACAATTTTTCTTTATTTGTTCAAGATGTTTTGACATTTTGCACCCAGTTAAACTGATTATTTACTGTAAATTAATTCCTGGCGTCTTTTTCTTTTTTTTTTTTTTTAGTGCCTTGTGTGTATATCCAATTTCTAAATTTTTGCCGTAACTAGCAGGTTCTTTTCATGAAGCCTCGGTATACCATTTTAAATAAATTGGAATAGACTAGAGTTATAACAGAATACATTTTACCTCTACCAAATGTAAATAGTTACACCACTTGAACTGTTTTAGCAGCAACCATGTATTAATATGTTACCACGTTGGATAAAAGCTATTTTATTATACTAAAAGTTGTATATACTAAACACATACAGGACTCGGCCAGTCCTTCCTTAATTATGTATTTACAGTATATTATATACAGGACTATTTCAGCCCTTCTCCTTAGTTATGTTTTGTATTTTAATATATACAAGCTATACAAGACTTTGTCACTGTTATCAATTAACACAATATCGTAAAATTGATTTTTTTAGTTAGTTTTTTTCCCAGGACTCCCTCCGCTGGACAATCTTGGGTTGCCAAAGTGTTTCCAAATAACACGCTGTCCCATCTGGGGTGCCATTATGTAAGGATTGTGGAAGCAACTATAATGATTTTACTTTTAATTCATCCATGTTATTAATGATACTAAACAACAGTGAGCAAATTCAATCAAACGTATTTATTAAAGCGTACATTATTCGAAGATTAGCATTCAAAGATTTAGTAATACAGAAATGCACAATTATTGCAATTATATGAGATGTACTGGTCATCAAGTTTAAATAGTTACACAAAACAATTGATCAAATTACCTGAACTGGCCATTCTTTCAGGAACAAGAGTGAAGGATGTCATCGTGAGTCTCCCGAATAGCCCAATGATTGCATCTAAGTTGGGAGTATTTATATGCTACAGCTAACAGGTTGTGGCAGAGTGAAATCTCTGAATGTAAATAGTGTGTGTGTGGGAATGTAGTGTTGGCAGGGATGGGGTTAAATCTGTCGCTGCCAGCAATCACAGGTGTGGCCATTGCCCAGTTAGTTAATTGGTGCTAACTGGGGAGTGGCCACATGTATAACTAGAACCAGAAATCCTTTTTGGGGGGTGAGTATGTGCTGTGATATTTGTATTGTTTTGTATCTGTAGTGAAGGCTAATGCCCAGCCTACAATTTATTGTATTCTTTTTTTACTGCAGTTCTACTCTGGGTCACAAGGGGCACTGTCCCACTCTGACACCTCATGTCATAGTGTAGCGTCATGGCCCAAGCTGTTACCGGCAAAAAAGAGACCCAGAGGCAGAAAGCTGCAGTTTAAGCTCTGGTGCGCACATTCATTAGCAAAACAAACACAAAAACAGAGACAAAATAAACTGGCACAGAGCCAGTATAAAACGTTCAAACAAAAGAATACATCACTTGTAGGCTGGGTATTGGCCTTCACTACCCATACAAAACAATATAAAAATCACAGCACAAACACTCACCCGCAAATTCCTACCCCATGTGCTTCAACCTTTGTTCTTTTCACTCTGCCATGTACATAATGTACTAAAAAGTATATTCATATGCAGCTTTTGAAGTCGATTATGTGGGTGATAGCTGTGTTGCGCAGGCTGTAAGTGAATTACTGTTCAGGACAAGGATCACTAATGGCAGCCACTATTCCAAATTCAGTTCTGACAAGAAAATAAGAAAGGTTACAAACGAGAGGAGGCCATTCGGTCCATCATGCGCTGCATTTTCTTGAATGTGTGAGTTTAATGTGTGGGGCCCAGAAGACCCTCAGAGTGCAAAATATAATAAGAAGTGGTCTGATTTGAATCTTGAGTTATGCAGCAAACCCCACAGTGGAGCCGTGCTTTTTTCAACTCCCCTCTCAGAACTTTTGGGAACTTAAAAAAAAAAAAAAAAAAAAAAAAAATGAAACAATGCAATGTGTAAAATAAAAGGGAGGTGGAAGGGAAATTAAGTAAAACACAGGGAATTGAAGGAAAAGTTGAAGAAAGCAGATTGAATATTTAGTGTTAGGACAGATATCCGAATATTTGAATTAATATTTTTTGACATGTATTCGGATACAAAAATCAGATGTTTGTATTCACTACAAACGCCAAAAATACCTTGGACTTACTTTCCCTCTCACCAGAATTTGAGCGACTGTTTCAAGAAATGGCAAATTTCCTCCCTTCACTTTACCCATTTCCATGTTTGTTTTATTTGAAGTGTTTAAAGTTAAATTTCAGTTTTCGTTTTGCTTGTTCAGCTACAAAAAGGCACAAGTAAACCGCATGTTATTACTTTATGAAAACGTGTATGTAGTGTCTGTGTTTAGTCTTGTCTTAGTTAACATAACACTAGCTTTATTAGCAAACTAAACTCCATTATTTTTGGTAGGTGGTGGACGGAGAATCTGCGTTCTGGTGTCAAAGGGAGGGACCCAGATCCTCCTGCAGCTGCTAATCAGTGCCATTAAAGAGTCCCCACCCAGTGAGGAGCTTATGGTGCAGCTTCATTGCATTCTAGCAAAAGTTGGTCCAAAAGGTAAATTTAATAATTTATTTACACTTTTATACAAATACGTGCTTGTATGACCACAAAGAGAACTAAAGACATATCTATGGATCTTGAGAAAGATATGTACAACATATCGAAACATTGGGCAGCTGGCTCTTTGAGCTAATATATATATATATATATATATATATATATATATATATATATATATATATATATATATATATATATATATATATATATATTTAGTAAAAGATCCTTTGCACTCATACGGTTCGTTGCCCCTTTAAAATAGACCCAACACAGAAAATGGAGTTTTTTAGTGCTTGCGCGCATTTTTTAATAAACACCAAATCAAAACAAAAATGGAAACAAAACACCTAGCTCTCCTTTAGAGCTCTGACTAAACATCAATAGTTTCCTGACTACCCACAGGACGGCTAAGCCGTTTACCTGCCACACCAAAAAACTTACAAGTTTCACACAATACCTTTCCTGGTACGACTGCTCTCACTCACTCAGTCAGGCTCTTCTCAGCAGCCCTGATCAGTCTGGCTGCCTCTCTTAAATACCCTGCACCTGGCTCTAATTTATAATTACCACCAGGTGCAGAGGATTAAATCATTAAACAATTAAAACAATTAACACCCATTAGCCTGTTCACCCAAAGTGCATTATCACATGGTTTTAGCAGGGAGGAATTTTAACCCCCTCCCTGCTATTTCACAATATATATATATATATATATATATATATATATATATATATATATATATATATATATATATATATATATATATATATATATATATATATCTTTATATAATTATATATATATATATAATTATATATATATTTAATCTGGATATATTCTTGTAGTTGAGGGCACCTTATTATTTTATTTTTCCCTCAATCCTTCAGTTTTGTTGAGTAAGTTGTATCTGGAATAATGCACTGATTTTTTTTTTTTTTTCTTTTGTCGTGTTCATATGGTTTTTTCTCCCACTTTCTTTCCACAGACAAAAAATTTGGTATCAAAGCCAGACTTAATGGAGCCTTAAATATTACTCTTAATTTGGTGAAACAGAACTTGCAGAACTATAAGCTTATTTTACCTTGTCTGCAAGTTTTACGAGTGTACTCCAGCAACTGTAAGTATATTCAAGTCAGTCTGATTTATTGGGGACGTAAACAAAACAAATATGTATCTTATAACTGCCCCCCCCTCCCACTTTTTTCTTCAGCTGTAAATGCTGTGTCGTTGGGCAAAAATGGTGTTGTGGAGCTCATGTTTAAAATAATTGGTCCTTTCAGCAAAAAGAATACCAGCCTTCTAAAGTAAGTACAGTTAAATAGAGTTTCAATTACAGATGTTTGATTAAAAGCAGTTTAAAGGGGTAGCTTGTTATTAATGGTTAAACCTATTTAACTGATGTTTAGAAAGTGGATGAAGTAAAATTACATATCCCGTTGTTGTTGTTATTTTTTTAATAGAATTTTAGAAACCAACAACAGTAAACAGTTTCAGAAATATTAAACTTTATGTAGTCAATCAAACCATAATATAAAAAAACAACAACTTTTTAATGCACAAACTCAAGTGCTCAATATGAATTTTGCATCAAATATATACAATGAATACCATGTCGTCTGAATTTGGATAATGTTGTTTATTATCCCATAATTCAGCATTTGTTATTGTTTTTCTAGACTTGTGTATAGTTAATATAATTGATATTTGATGTCCACCCTTAGTCATTTTTGAACCGGCCTCAAAGGTAAAATATGCTGTGACAAATATCCATGAGTGCCAAAAACAATAATACTTTAGGGGAAGATTACAAACACTTAATGTTAAAGGACAATAAACAGATTCTTGTATGTATTTATGAAATGTTCTTCTTATCCACGTGGGAATAAATTAGAGATTAAGATTAGGGATTCCACATGAACGTGTTCAACATTTCATTGAAAAGGAATGTTTTACAGGGTTACTCTGGATACACTGGCAGCTTTATTGAAGTCAAGTAAGTAATTCTAGGTTATATTTGATTTTGAGTGCGGAGGTTGTCCAGATTAATTAACGTCACCATTACATTTTTTAGATTACATTAATCTGTTTGCTTTATTAATACAGGAACTGTTTAGTGTGTTGTGTATGTTACTATTTTCACCTTGCAAAAAAACAAAATGTAAGCCGTTTGGGTACCATAAAGTGACTTTCAACTCTACAGAGAACAAATAAAACACAGACATCCATATTCTACCACATGTAAACAGTTATTCACTTTGTATATACAACCTACCTGTTTTCTAATACAAAACTTTCTACTCAAACTAAGTCACTGCATTATTTTGGTTGACTGGGATATTAGGTTGGATTCTCTATTTGTCTATCTAAATTTCATTCACATAATTAGTGTGGTTTCTTTAACATTTATTCTGTTTGTTATTGTGTTTTGTAAATGTATATTTCTATGAAAGTTGGATAATACCTTATGAATATTTGTAGGGTATGGATTTCAGAGCAGTCTTTTCTCACCACTTGCCTATTCTACAGTCTGTTCTAACAGAGATGACCCTTAAGGTGTGCTCACAGGGATGCTTTTAGTTTACTTTTTAATGGTTAACAACTTTTTTGATCAGTAGTACTATTTACAGTATTGCACATTTAAAAATAAATAAATAAATAAATAATGTTTTATTGCAGAAACCAATGCTCGAAGGGCAGTAGACAGAGGCTGTGTCACTACACTGCTAGCAATTTACCAGGACTGGCATCGGGCTGACACTCGTCATAGGCACATGCTCATTCGAAAAGGAATTCTAGGTTGCATCAAAAATATTACAAACATAAAGCTGGGCAGAAAGGCATTCATCAATTCAGATGGCATGAGAACATTGTATAACATCTCTCAAGTAAGTTCATTTTCAATCTGAAGTTTGGAAGAGAATAAAAAAGCAAATTGACTGCTGTGAATTACTGAAAACCATTTTCATTAAACCAAGCAAGAAGTTTCATTTCTTTGCAAATTAACAAACCATAACTGCCCGTGAACTGTTATGAATGTGCTGTCTATAGACTGGCAACTTTTTTTTTTTTTTCTTCTTCAGAAGTATAGTTGTGGTCACAAAGTGTTCGAGTCTATGAATGTCTTTACACTAAAATGCAATTTGCACCATTTTTGAGAAAGTAACATTTGAATTAATTTTACAAAATTAGTAACAGTTTAGTTTTAAAGACTTGAGGTATTAGTTATGGATTAGTTAAGTTATGGATCACTAATAGTTAGGGTTTCCTTGAGAAACCTGTGCCATAGTATCTTAATGTTTTATTCTTGTTTAGAGTCACTTTGTGCATCATTTTATATTTCATCTGTCACATGCTTGGTAAGAAAACAACAGTGATATCAAGGTGAATATGGTACCACAATATAGGCAACTTTAAGACCTGTGTAATGTAAACATTTTATAACAAGTAAATTTAGCTAAACCCTCCTTTTTTTCTTATAATGTGGCAAAGAACCCAAATAATATTATATGTGATTATAAATGTTTTTATTTAAAATTAGAAAAGCTCAGAAATGTTTTTGAACAGTTTACAGCACTTGCTTCTTTAAGATATTTCGATCTATGTTTTTAAAATAATTTTGTATTCATTAGGACTGCCTGCCAGTAAGGGCCTTGGATCCACTGATTAACACTTCTACTCTTATCATGAGAAAATGTTTCCCCAAGAATCGCCTTCCGGTTCCTACAATAAAAAGTGTTTTCCATTTCCAACTACCTGTTGTTCCAGCCAACGGCCCTGTGGCACAGATCTACAGTTTACCTCCAGAGGGTATGAATTCACATTCTAAATAACTGAACTATCCCTTTGCATTCCCTCTCTCTACCGTTTAGAAGTCTTCTATGCCATTGTTCTCTTTGTTGGCTGCTTAAAAAGCCTTCATGGGCAGCTGATGAGTAATTAAAATGAACAATGACCTACATAATAACAGTATTAAAAAAAAATGAGCATGGATTTTAACAATATTCAAACATGTCACTAGTGAATCTTAAGTGTTTGCTATTTTTTGTAACATGCTAAGCAAGTTTAAAAAATAACTTTGTGAGAAATGTATGCTTAAATATAGCATTGAATATTTTCAATTGCTTTAATGTGGCAAACGGGTTGATTTGATCAACCCATCCCCTGCCTAGATAACCCATAGATGCATTTTATACACTATGATCCAGAGGTGACTTATTCCAAGAGATATACATTGATCAATTTAACCCTTTGGTCTGTTCTTGTACACTAATTGATCTACCATAATGCAATTTTTGTAAAACCTATGTTAGAAAATATTTTTTCTGCAGACATTAGTAAAAATGCTGTCAATGCTGCACTATTCCCTCCTTTAAATGAAACCCCTTGATTGCCACAGAGTGCAGATTACAATGTTGGTGTGTTTTATTGATAGTGGATGATGTAGTGGATGAAAGCGATGATAACGATGACACTGAAGCTGAAACTGAGAATGACGATGATGAGAAGGACCAAAATTTAAAGGTGCTGTGAGCGTGGTCAGTGGCAGGACCAAAACGCTTTTGGCATATTGTCCAGTGGCAGTTGTGAGTTTTTAAGCATGACAGATAATGTGTTGAAGTTGAACTCGTGACTGTTCTTGAGTCTGATGTACAATCACCTCATACTCATCCAAAAGGACCAATGGGGCACTTTTAAATGCCCTAAATGGCGGCAGATCTTAATACTGCACCCCTGCTCTTATTATTTATTTATTGAACTTATTTGTGTTCAAGGGAAACCAGAGACAAGATTAGTGTACTTTAAAGGTGTCCGTATTAAGACACGCCAGTTATTGTAGATAATAAAAAATAGGCCCTCAAGGTTATTTTTCTGATGTTTAGAATGTATCTTTAGGAGAAATTATTTTGGCAAACAGTTCAAACACATACTATTCAAAGGGGGAATTTAAGATACTGTACAAGGGATGGGAAAAATACCACAGGTTCAAAGGGAAAATCACATTACATGCACTGTTATCAGTGACTCTGAGAGTATTGCATGCACAAACACATTTTGATTCATTGTGATAAATTCCAGACTTCACTACACACACAATAACACTGTTTGCTGATCTAGGGATATCAAAAATTACTTGCTGTTTCCTATTTATTTCCACTTTCTCTTTCTGCACCATATTTAGTCACTTTGCTTTGAACCTCGCTTCATAGTTTTGCTGTTCAAGTTTGAAAGGCTTCATAACAGTACTGTGTTTCTTGTGCTGGGGTACAGGAAATAAATAATTCCTGTAGTACTGGTATGTGAACTGCCAATAAAAACCTTTCCT
This sequence comes from Polyodon spathula, assembly GCF_017654505.1. Lineage (NCBI taxonomy): Eukaryota > Metazoa > Chordata > Actinopteri > Acipenseriformes > Polyodontidae > Polyodon > Polyodon spathula. The sequence goes on from NC_054534.1 coordinate 39,989,361, forward strand.
TTATGCAGTAGTACAGTAATACAGCTTTTCATACATGTATATGTATTTCATTACATATGCAGAAAGCCTAAGAAAACCCAGCGTTGTTGAGAATTTAGGACCATTGTACAGTAATCATATGAGATTGATTTTGTATTGGTTAATTAATTAAATTAACCAGTGATTTTATTTTGCGGTTTTAACTGTACATACCAAAAGAAAAAAATTATTATATGTGTGGTAAATGACATTTAAAAAGAACCATATGGTTTTCTGTGCCTTTTGAAAATCGCATCTTGTTTGTCTCACATTATTCTGGGATGTAGCGGCAGCTTTCTTATTCAAATCACGCTCAAAAATGTCATTTAAATCGGTTTGTTGCTCGATACACTCATTATGGTTATTTTTAATTAAGTCATGCATGGTTACATTTTAGTGAGAAGGAAACTATGTATCCAGGGTATTTTCAGTAATTATGCTAAAGTAGTGATTTTCATAATGAAAAGTTTCTGCAAGTCTGGTTGGACCCGTTCACGAGCTTGAGTGTGATTTCTGCAGTTACATTATTTGAGGTTTAATAAAAAAAAATGTTCTGCTACAAATCTGATTGTTGTGATGTGCATCATGCTGTTTGTTTGGAACTCATTTTAAAAAGAACTGGCATGCCTCAAATTGAAATCTTCAATTTGATAAATGTAATTTTATGTGTTGGCTTTCTTACGATTTCATATTAGATTCCATATGTGATGCAACTATCAATGAATTAATTCAGTTATTTTTAAGTGTGAAAATAGTGGACTAGGCAGCACCTGTGTAGGTTTACACAGAAAGGATATTGTTTCTGAAGCTGTTCCCTTTTTGTTTTTCCTTCCAGAATGATGATATTGAAACTGATATGAACAACCTGCGACCAAAGCAGGACCTTAGCCGACCATTTGAAGAATTAAAAATATATGAGCGTTTTTTCCCAGAACTTACTGAAGACTTCCAGGTAGAGCTGTATTTATTTGCTTTCTGATTTTGTGATATGTTTGTGTTGCATATAGTTCTGTAAGGTATGTACCTAGTTTTGGTCTGGAATTATTATGACTGGAACTAGGAGTATATTACAGATGTGTTCTTCACTAATTATATATTTGCATATCATACTACAAAGCCTAGTGAAACAATTATAAAGTGTCAACTTTTATTTAAATAATTAATGGTTTCCATTTCCATTTTGTTATAGCAGTTTATTGTTCAAACCTGACTTTTTTTTTGTTTGTTTGGTTGTTTCTTTTGGTCTTTCATTTTGTAGGGCTATGACTTCGGTGCAGAGTCATCCAGTAAAAGCATGCCAGTAATGAAACCAAAAGATCCAGTCCCCATAGTTGTACCCACAGCAGGGGAAGGACAGTCTGCAGACCTCTGTAGCACAAAGAAAGAAAAAACCCTATTGAGAAAGGAAGAACAGACAAAACAGACTGCTTCCCGGGCCGGGGACTTTGAAAACCAACTGGCGCCCTTGGACATTAACAGCTTAAAAATCACAAAGAATGATGCTGACATGCAGGCAAATAAACTGCTCCCTTCCCAGTGCCTAAAGCCTGAGCTACACAGGAAGATGGACAGATTGAATCTAGAAGGGGAGAGTGCCTCAAAAAATCTTAAAAACTGTAATTATGCCTTTGTGAATGGACAGAAAAACAAAGGTGGACTTCAGCGCACTGCCAGCAGTAAAGGTTGCCATCAGTTCTCTGGAAGTAGTGAGCCTTTACCAGAGTACGGGTCCTCTCCGCTGTGCTGCCCCGGGGTGGAGGCTGATCATGACGATGATTCCTCAGGAGAGCAAGGCGTGCTGGAAGTACCAGACACAGCAGCTTTCCTACCTTTACATGACCCGGAGCTCTACATTGAAACTGTTAAAAGCACCAAATCAGTTCCTGAATACACTGAAGTAGCCTACCCTGATTATTTTGGTCATATTGCACCAACTTTTAAAGAGTATACCTTAGAACGACTGTATGGAGTACAGAGGTAAGTTGATATTAAATGTAGTCGTAAAAAATGTGCTTCACAATAAAGAATTTGCTCCAAGTAAAAGGAATAAGTACCTTAATTCTTGCCAACAATATAATTCATAACATTTACTTCTTTAAAATGTTCAACTACATACAAGTGTTGACCAGTATTGTTGTGGTGCATCCCTCAAAAAGGATCTTAATTTGTAACCTTTTGCTAGAGAAAGTTGGACAGGGAACAAAATATTGAAGAAGGTGTGGGGGTATTTTTAATGTTGCACCTTGATACTACTGGTATGTTCAAAAATCTTGATCAGTAAAAAAAAGTTAAAGTGCAATAAAAATAAATAAATAATTTACTGTTTGTTACTTCATGCAGGGCAGATTCAGTCTCAGATTATTTAATAATTTCTTTGTTACCTTTACTAGGAATGCTAGGTTTTATACTGGATACCAACTGATAAGCTTGAGAATATACTAGGGAAACAAGAACTCTCATACTGTCTTTTATGTTGCAGAACCAAAATCTTCCAGGATATTGAGAGACTAATCCATTCCAATGACATCCTTGATAAAGTTGTGTATGATCTCGATTTATCTAGGTAAGAATTTGTATTTGTGTTCACATAAAGGCATTTCAAATAAACATTTGCAAGCTACAGAAAAAGATTCCTGACCTTAAAACTTTGTGATCACATATTGCTTGTAAAAAAGTAAATCTTCATTCCTCTGAATCACATTTTTGTTCAAACCAGGTTTTAAATATGCATATAGTACAGGCAGAACGTGCAGCCCCTGAAGTTACAGGTAGCCTCAAGATTGCAAAAATTGGAAGTGAAAATATGCATTAATCTGAACTAAAGCTAGTTCCTGTAACAGAGGTTCAGTTCACCACTGTCAGACATACGTTACTTGAAATGGGAAGGTTTTATTGTAGGCCTGCAAGGTGTTTAGCATAATGGCTTTTTAATTTATTTTCATGTGATAACATAATAATCCAGCAAAAGTGTGCGGGCGACACTCTCACTGTAATATTTAAATGCATGTTATTGTGTTTATGATTGTTACTGTTGTTGTACTGGCAATAGAGCCGTGGGTGATGTATCGTGCATGCTGATGAGCAGATGTATTTGACAAAGATGGTATTCATGTAGGTTAAACAAAAACATAAAGGAGAAGAATCATGTTTAATGTTTTATTTTTGTATAAAGTCATTCCAGGTGCAACTGTTTATTGAGTAATTTATCCTGTTAGGAGTAGGCGGCGCTAGGGCTTATTTAATGCTGTCTCCCTGTGCATTGTGTCATTTGTGATCTTGTCTTTGTGAACGTCTGTCATTTTGTGTGCAACCTATTAGTCAGTTGTTTGTTTGTAATTTTGTGTGAAGTATTCCAGTACCAAAATAAATATTTTTGCCTGTGAACACTACCAAGTTGCTGTTTCTTTGGTTCCCAAAACCTCCATGTTCCTGAGGTGAAAAATGTGATTGTGGGTGTGGGTACTCTCGGACCATCACCTGTTTCAAAAAGTAAGACACCAAATAATCATATCCTGTTTGCAAATCACAAAAAATGACCCTCCTATACTTCTGCATCTAGCAGAACCTGAGGCACCGAAGAGATTAAGGCATTCTGAATCTTGTTAGAGGTACCCGAGAATACTATGGCTATTGACAAGTGCGTAACATTCTTTCGTAGTTAGAAATCCACATAATTGCCTCAGTTTGAGGAATTTGTGCCTTCATCATGCCCTCTGATTGCCAGTTCTTGCTTGCCAAGGTAAGCAACAGAATCAGTCAAGCATTTAAAAACCTCAAGATTTTTTCTTACTTGCTCATTGTGATGTATTGTATCCCTACGATTCTGCTCATCCTGTTGAACATCAGCCTGGTTTTGTCCAAAGGTTTTGAGTATTAGAGTGTGGCTCGCAAGTGACTTTGGGAACATCCATGTTTTTGTGCTGACTTCGTTAGATATCCTAGATTGCTGTAGCCCGTGCTGTTCCATATCACCTTTTCTGTACTGAACAAAACAATAAAACATTTGGAAGTGGAGAGTATATCCCTTCCTTTCCTGTGTAAGTTTGGGTATTTGTGGTGTATACCTCAATTTTTTTCTTGAAAATTGGTTCATAACCAAATCAGCTACAATGTCTCCATTGTCTGACATTTTCTTTTTAATTTGTAAAAAGCAATTTGAAATATTACTTCGAAGTTCTCAATATAATTCTCATTATAATTCTCAATAGTGGTCTCTATAGTATTTCACGAAATTAACCCTTAGCGTGGCATATTTCTGTCCCGTCTCTGCTCACTAATAATTGGACCGCTGTAAAACCAGGACAGATCTTTGGCTTTCCACATTTGTTAAACTCCCAATTATGTCCCGCCTTGGCTCACTCATGATACTGTACCCTACTCAGGAGGGCCACTACAACTTTACAAGTGCCCTGGCCTACAGCAGGGGGTATAATGCAGTCCATCTTTGAGGGGCCTACTGGCTCTCCCATAAACCCCTGTTCACCCGTTTTTTCCTTCATGGATCCAATCCTGCTGGGACGATCTGACAACAGCTCTGTCTAAGGGCACTTGGTGGAAACAGTCGGCACATCTACACCTAAGCGGAGTGTTGGGCAGTGTCACCAGAAGGGAGGACGTCACCACGGGCTCATCTAGCCAGGGCTGGGGCGCTGTGTGGAATGTGTTAGAGATTTGCCCATCATCAAAGCCTAGCACATAGTATTTAAATTCCTCCAACATAAAAGAATTGTCAGCATAGTTTGTTCTGCCTTTGGGAAAATGTTTGTGGAATGTTTTTAAATTCTTAACCTCTGTATATCAAGACACAATGGGGTTTAAATACTATTGCATGCTCCTGGTACTGCTTGCAACTTACTGTTTGTCCCCCTTTTTTTAAATAGTGTAATTCTTATACAAAACATTTTTAGAGGACAAACATGTACAGTTGTCTTTTCAACAAGGGTTTAGAAATGATCAACCTACATTGAAATATGTATTTATTTATTTTTTAAACTATATGGGACACGACACCTTGAACTTGTGTACTTCCTTTACAACAAGGTGCATGTAGGGGCTGATAATCCTGCAAGTCAAAAAGACCAAATAAAGATTGAAAGCATTTACATTAAAACAACTATAGTAATTGCACTCAAAAACAAGTGTATACATAACATGTATGTATCTTTTGAGAATAGTCCACTGTGTGGCGCCATTTGATCTATTTCGTAACTTTCAGTGAAAAAGCTGTTACACAAGTGCACTCATTGCTTGCAATAGGACATGTCCTTATCCAATAATGAGTTATATTATATACAAATTTTATATTATCAACAGTATGACAATTGTCTATCAGCCTGTGTTCTTCTCCCTTCACTTAAAACAAGTGAGAGTGTGTGTGTGTGTGCCTGTCTATATATAAGGCTGTGTGTGTGTGTGTGTGTTTGTGATATATATATATATATATATATTATATATATATATATATATATATATATATATATATATATATATATATATATATATATATATATATATATATATATATATATATATACACACACACAGTGTCTTGTAAAAGTATTCAGACCCCTGACCAGTTCTCTCATATTACTGAATTACAAATGGTACATTGAAATTTCATTCTGTTTGATATTTTATTTTAAAACACTGAAACTCAAAATCAATTATTGTAAGGTGACATTGGTTTTATGTTGGGAAATATTTTTAAGAAAAATAAAAAACTGAAATATCTTGCTTGCATAAGTATTCAACCCCTGTGCTGTGGAAGCTCCCAGCTTGCACCAATGAAAGAAATTGCCCTAATGAGGACACAGTTACCTTACCATTGGCCTCCACCTGTGAACCATTAAAGTTGCTATCATGTTTTCTGCATAAAAACCCCACTGTTGAAGGATCACTGGTAAGGCTGTGAATCTGAAGGAAAATGAAGACCAAAGAGCATTCTACAGAAGTTAGAGATAAAGTAATACAAATGCATAGATTAGGGAAAGGGTACAAAATAATATCCAAGTGTTTGGATATCCCAGTGAGCACAGTTGGATCAATAATCAGGAAGTGGAAGCTGCATCACACCACCCAGGCACTGCCAAGAAAAGGCCGTCCCTCAAAACTCGGCGCTCAAACAAGAAGGAGACTTGTGAGAGAAGCCACAGAGAGGCCAACAATCACTTTGAAGGAGCTACAGAGTTCAGTGGCTGGGAGTGGAGTAATGGTGCACCAGTCAACCATATCAAGAGCTCTGCATAACACTGGCTTGTATGGGAGGGTGGCAAGAAAGAAGCCGTTACTCAAAAAGTACAATCTGAAAGCACGTCTGGAGTTTGCCAGAAAGCATGAGAGTGACCCAGCTGCGATGTGGGAAAAGGTTTTGTGGTCAGATGAGACAAAGATAGAGCTTTTTGGCCAAAACTCAAAGCGCTATGTGTGGTGCAAACCTAACACTGCCCATGCCTCAAGACACACCATCCCTAAAGTGAAGTATGGTGGTGGCAGCATTATGCTGTGGGGATGCTTCTCATCAGCAGGGACTGGGCATCTTGTTACAATTGAAGGAAGAATGGATGGAGCAAAATACAGGAAAATACTGCAAGAGAATCTGCTTCAGTCCGCTACAAAACTGAAGCTTGGGATGAAATTCACCTTTCAGCAGGACAATGATCCCAAGCACAAGGCCAAAGCAACATTGGAGTGGCTCAAGAACAAAAAGGTGAATGTCCTACAGTGGCCCAGTCAAAGTCCTGATCTCAATCCCATTGAGAATCTGTGGCGCTATTTGAAAATTGCGGTCCACAAGCGTCATCCAACCAACCTGAACAACCTGGAGCAAATCTGCCAAGAAGAATGGGCCAGAATCACTCCGACACTGTGTGCAAAGCTGGTACATACTTACCACAAAAGACTTAAAGCTGTTATTGCAGCGAAAGGTGGCTCTACCAAATATTAATGTCTGGGGGTTGAATATTTATGCAAGCAAGATATTTCAGTTTTTTATTTTTCTCTATACTTTTGCAAGGCACTGTGTGTGTGTGTGTTTGTGTATATATATATATATAGAGAGAGAGAGAGAGCACAGTTAATAGAAAAGGTTAAAGAAATACTGTACATACTCATAACTATGTACAGAAATCAGGCCTTGAGTAGAGAGTAAACGGCAAGCTCATATCGGAGCCAATTGATCTATTAAACTGAACAAGATAATTGGATCTGACAACCAACATCATACTTTTCATATGAGCATTTTAATATAATAATATGAATTGGGAATGAGGGTGTTTTTTTTGTTGTTTTTGTTTTTCAGAATGTTGCTGTATTTACCGTGGTTACACAGATGAGGTCCGCATGACATTCGCTTACTGTAATGCATTACATGTTTAATTTATTATTCTTCAGTGCGTCTCCTGAAGCATACTTGTCTTTTGTTTTTTTCTTAGCTGCCCTATTATTGATGATGGAGAGTCCTTGAAATTTAATTCACAGTTTGAATCTGGGAATGTACGTAAAGCAATTCATGTTAGAAAGTAAGTTATGCTGGTTTTTTACTTTAGTTTTTCCTTTTAAAAAATAAATACAATTCTTGGATATGAAAAACTAAATTTTACAAATCCATAGATTTATACATTACAAAATAATTGAGCTCACTGTATTTTTGTGACACAATGTTAACACTCTTTAGCTGTAGCTGTTGGGAAGCATTATGTTTAGTTCCTGCATCACTCTGTAGGCAAGGGATGGAGAGCCCCCAACTGTTGGTTTAAGAAATTTATTTTTGTATTTAAATGACATTTTACACATGTTTATTTTAAACATAATTTCCTTCTTTTTCAGGTTTGAGTATGATCTTATACTGAACTCTGATGTTAACAGCAACCATTACCACCAGTGGTTTTACTTTGAGGTAAGCGGAATGCGGAGTGGCGTTCCCTACCGCTTCAACATCATCAACTGTGAGAAGTCCAACAGCCAGTTTAACTACGGTAGGCATATCTCTCTATCATAAGTAAAAACAAAGTAAAATGTTCACGTGAGGGCTCCCATGTGGTGCATCCAGTAAAGGCACTCCTTGTGGATTGCAGGATGCGCCCTATAGCCTGGAGGTCGCTGGTTCGAGTCCAGGTTATTCCACTGCCAACCATGGATGGGAGTTCCCAGGGGGCGGCGCACAATTGGCTGAGCCCTCCCCGGGGGGGGTGGGGGGTCTTAGGTCGCCCAGGGTGTCCTTGGCTCACCATGCACCAGCGGCCCCTGTGGACTGGCCAGACGCCTGTGGGCCTGCTTAAAATTGTCCAGAGCTGTGTGGTTCCGCCGATGCTGTAGGTCTGAGGCGTCTGCATGGCGGGCATGCAGAGTGAAAAGAAGCAGATGGAAGACACGTGTGTCCATCTTCATATCTCCCGAGTCAGCGGTGAGCCAGATTGAAATAAACAATAATTGGGCTTACCAAATTGAAGAAGGGGGATCAGTGTTTAAAATGTAGTAGTGACACTCAGCACTCTTGCTATGTTGATTGTCGTTTGGATGAGTGGTAATTGTCTTAATAAAATAAAACACACTTATTATAATATATACAAGTAATGTATGGTTGGATTAATTGGCCTTGACCATGGGACTTTGCCTCATATCATGTAATTTTGCATGCAAGTTTGTATGTTGTATTTTACTATGGTTGAAATGTTTACACAGCCCAAAAGAATAATTGGTATTTTGTGCCATGGCTTGTATGTATTTGTTTTTGGAAAGACTTTGATTATTGTTACATTTAGTCTTTGTATTGTGACAATTAAATATTGTGTTGCCAATTACAGTAAAATAATGGTTCATTACATTCACGGATACATGAGGAAAGGTAATTAATCAGGCCAATAAATACTCCTCTTCCAGTAATTTCTAAAACGTTCTACTACAGTAAAGAGCTGTTTGTGTAAAAATTAGGTTAACACAAAAGCCACGGTTTTCATGTGGTTACAACTTTTAACTTCTGATTGTTTAAACAAACAATCTGGCATTTTAGGGTCTAATACTGTGGACTAAAAATTATTAATTTAGTTATTCTAAAGAATATGAAATTGCCATCTTTGGAGACCAATAATTACATCTAGCTGGAAATGCCTTTTGTAAATTAAATAAAAGTGAAATTCATGTCGGTTATTGGCATGCCACAAAAGAATAGATGTGCTTTTAGCTGTTATTGACAGCTTGTATAGATTGGAATCTTCAAGAATTATTAGGTTCTTATGGTAGTGTAAGAGCATCTTCACTGAAATGGATGCTTCTCAGGGTAAAAAAGGTTAACGACATTCCCTTCTGTCAGACACTTGACACCAACAGTTATAGTATTACACAGACTGATAGCTTTCATGACTTTTTGGAGATGTGACAAAAGCACTCAGTGATGTATTTTGATGTAGACATATTTTAAACTGAAACTGCTTGTGTAATTCTTTTACAGAAGTGTAATACTGGGTGTATCCTTGAAGTGGTCCAATCACAGCTGTTTTAAGTATACAGTACATCCCATTATACTTACCAGGTATTCTGAACATTGATTGTGACGTGCAAAGAAAAGTAGATGAGCGGTTCTCTGAATAATGCGCTAGCCATGTTGGTTGGTTTTAAGTAGTGTATATTGAAATACTACAGTACATACGGTACATTTATGGCAAGATTGAGCCTGTTGTTGGACCGGTTGAACATAACATTGATTTAAACTATACTAGTCTGTTCAACAATATCTTGAGGGTTTATTGCCTCGTGACCCTTTAAAATGCCCACAAACAGTGCATGAAGAGGAATATTTTGATTACAGTGTATTCCTTTCTCCTTTACCCCCAAAGGAATGCAAGCTTTAATGTATTCGGTCCAGGAAGCATTAAGCGGTAGGCCACGGTGGATTCGCACAGGAACGGACATCTGTTACTACAAGTATGTATACTCATTCAAAAGCCCGGTACCATCATGGACCACAGTAATCTTCTAGCTGCAGAGCTCTTAGTGCTCCCCATGTGCAGACTGTTGTTTTAAAATCTGATTAATCAAATGCTACAAGAATTTTAAGAATAAGAAAACTGAGTCTGAGATGTAATGATCATAGATAAACTCATCAGAGTGATTGCTTAGATTGTGGGCCAGTAAAATGATGATATAGATGTTGAGTTCATATAACAAACAGAACACACACACACAGGTTGTATTTAAAGTGCATGTAAAATGTCAGTTTCATTATAGAAAACAGTTGTAATAAATATATTATTATCTTTCTTAGGACTAGAACCTTAGGCGTTTGCAGTGTGCTGTGGTTATAATACTACATGTTAAAGTCATTATATACAATTAAATATTAGTCTCTGCAGAGTAAACAGCCACTGCTTGGAGTTCTTGCTTTTGCTAAGTTTTATAGTACAAATGCTTTAAGTATTCATCTGCTTCATGCATAGCTTGTTGCACCTAATCTAAGGTGACAGTTAGGAGAACGTAGACTGAAGTTGTACAGACTTAGTAAAATTAAAACAATTACCATTAGATTAATGTTCTCATTTAACAATGTTAAACCTAAATGGAATCGTGATTGATAAAGCAGCGTGCTTTCACAGCAGACTGATTGCGAAAACTGGATTCAAAGGAGCTGGAATGCATCCAGACGAAATGCAAGCCTGTGAGATAAAAATATTGTACATGAATGCAGTTATAAAGCTTCTGATTCAGTTCCTTCATCATATATTTTTAATGTTTTCTACTGATTTGTCATGTTGATCACATTAGTTCCACATAATGAAGACTACTAGCCCATAAATAATTAAAACTGCACTGCTGTACAAACAAAGTGCAATTCAACAGCTATTGGTTAGCCATGTTGATCTTGAAAGCACCAGATTCTGCCGAGTCAATGCCCCGGTTTGAACAATCGCCCCACCCCAACATTTAGCTGAAAGTAAAATTTTCACCATTAATTTTCGGTTTTTAATAACCGTGCGCAAATACCTGGGGAAGTATCATGGCTCACGTGAATAGAAAAAACTGCCTAGAAGTAGTTGCTCTATGCATGGAATGATTCAGGGTTAGTGTTAGCGCTGTCGTGGAGTTCGTGGTTTCGGATTAGATGATACAGACTCCACAGTCTGATTTATATACATTTTCCTGTTACACTACAATCCATAATTTGGATATGTGCAAAGGTCTTAGATGTTTTTCACATTTTTGGGGGAGGGGGGGGGTGTATACTACCATAGAATCAACCTGCTTTAATACAATCACAGAATCAACCCGTGCCATCTACAGAACATCATGTCACGTTAATGTCTTACCCCCTGGGGGGGGGGGTGGTGGGAAATACAGAACCCCCTTATCCTGCTCCCTGTTGAGAACCAATGGGTAAATGTGATGGATTAGCATCTACAACACTTCATATTTGCTGCTCATGTATAGTTTACTTTGATTTGTTGTGATCAAAAATTTTTGAAGATTATGATCAATGTGCTTGATTTGCTAAATGACAAGCTTGGTTTCTTCTCACCCAAACTAAGTTGTAATAACAGTCAAAGTTGTTATAATAGTGGAAAACAATAGTGGAGGCTTTCAGTAAATTGTTGATGCTCAGTAAATTGTTGATGCTCATAACATCGATATATATATATATATATATATATATATATATATATATATATATATATATATATATATATATATATATATATATATTGTAACTCCTGAATGTGTCTAGGACTTTTGCGCAACAGTGTGTGTGTATCTATGAGTTGTAATTCATGCACTATTTTTTGTATTGAACATTTTAATGTTATAGTACATGTGTTTTATATTTTTTTTTTTTTAAATGTAGTAACTTTTAGCGTTGTTTTACCTTATGGATAACTTTATGCCTCCTGGGCATTGACTGCAGAATCGGTAAATACCTTGTTATACAGCAAGTTGTTAGTTGGTATCAAAACTAAAACACATTGGGTTCTATTCTCAAATGTTCGAGAGGGACATTCGAGGAGAAATTTTTCACATAAGAGTTACAATTATTTGGAATGTGAATTGTACTTTGATTTCGAAATGTTTATTATTATTGCATTGTAATAGTTTTCAGTGCACAACGATTACATACACACACACACACAGTGGTTGTAGTGGTACCTCTTCCAGCCATCCGGTGTGTTTTGTGTATAATGCCTGCTGTGCTACTCTGGTGCTGTTTGGAAGAACCTTCAGAACTCTGACTCTTCAATGGACTTTTAATATTTGAAGTATTGCTATAAAGTGCTGCGGTTTCCAGACTTCCATTCGATTCAGCCATGTTTTCACTGGATAACCAAGGCGATGTGACCAGGGAATTTATAGGAAGAAACACCAATCACCTGTGGTAATTTATGTTAATTGGGAACAGCAAATGCACAATTTTAATTAATTCGAGTAAAAAGAAATTCTCATGCTGCTTTGTGAACCAGAAAATACTTGTGAATACTGCCTTAAGAATCGGTGGAGCATACTCGATTTGAATTCCATGTTCCCACGGAGAGCCAGTTCTCCTGAAAACTCGAAAGTTTGAGAATAGAGCCCATTTAAGTAATGTTAGAATTAACATTTGTCATAAGTTTTTGACTGACCGCTAATAGGTATTTCAGTAGTTCAGGACAAACATGACAGTTTGCCCATTAATAGCCTCAACTCCACTTGATTCAAATAATTGATTAGATAGCTCAAGGAGTATTTATAATGGTGGTGATGTGGTGGAGAGTTACTTTATATTCTCTGATTGGTGCAAATTAGATTGTAATGTGTATAGGGTGCAATCCTTCACCCTTCAAAACTTAATTTAGTCTGATCCAGATTTGGGCTGTTAGTCGTTTAGAGTTTTTATTTAAACTTTGTCAAAAATGTGCAGGTAAAATATTAAGAACAAAATGGTGTCTGCAAAAAAACGACTACTCAAGTGTTTTTATTTATTTATTTTTTTGCATTGTCTACTTCCTACCTCCCAATGTCCAGCATACTTTTGCTCACGTGCAATGTCATGTTCGGGAGCTCGAAATAAGCAAAGCCTTGTCCGGACATATTTCGATTAAAAGGGAGACCACAAAGTAAAATGTAGGCTGTGCTCTGCAGAGTCTAGTTACAGCGGCAGTACAGGAACAATGTTAAAGCACATGAAAACAAAGTATCCTGCACATACGATATCTGCTTCTACTAATGGTGCTGAATCTAGCGCAGAGGAGGTGGGGCGAAGAGAAGATTGCTTACATTTTGTTTAATTTTTGATCGCCTTTTTTTCTTACTGCTGCCAGTCAGACAAGTACAAACTATTGCAATTAGTAAAAGACTTTTTTTTTTTTTTTTTTTTTTTATGAAATGTTGATCCTGCAAATGTCACAAGTCTTCCTTTGAATTAACACAATGCTGTACTTGGGGGAAAAAAGTCAGTTTTGTGTGAACGTAACGAGTTATAGTCTCTTTTTTATACAGTATGCAGGATAGATTAACGATTTGGATTTTAGCATGGTTTGAATAATTAGACTGCATAACATTTCTGTAATAATGCCACACCATTATCGTACCCCTGGTGCTAATATTTTTCATATTGCTTCACTGTTCTTATGCATTTATTTATATGTAGGGCTTATGATTTACAGTGTTTACCATGACTTTTATACTCCTTTTAATAATTCATCTGATACCTGTTAAGCCATTGTTGTATCTCAATCACAACTACGGAACATGTGAATAGCAAAATTTAGTAAATTTACGTTTTGTGAAACAACTTAATGGCCTAAATCGGCCAAGCCTTTATTTTTCATTTACAAGCAGAACATACAAACGAGATTGTGACATGTTAATGAGCGACTAATCTTTATGAAAACTGTAATGAAAAATAAATTATTTTATGCTGGACACACTTTATTACTATCGTTATGCATAACTGTGTTTACATTAATACAGACGTGTCACTTCTACTTTTAAATGAAAAAGTAAGACTTATGATTTAAAAGCCCATTTAGTTGTATCCCCAGGATCTGATGTTCACAATAACTTATGCTAAATAATGTTAATACAAAGTTCTCCTAATATATACAAAAATTGTGAAGTGTGACGTAGAATGTACAACCACTTCTACTATATCCCCTTTTGCGGGGATAATAATGTCAGGATCTTCAAAAACATTTCTCTGTTTCATGTAAGTGGGGCTTATCAAGTACTTGCAGTTGTGCCTTTTGTCTGTTGCATGATGTCATGAGGTAAGTGTGATGTTCTCTTTACTAAATGTGCTTTTGTTTTTATTATGTTTCATCATCAAGAAACCACTTTTCCAGGAGTTCCATTGCGGCTGGGGGTCAGAAAGGAAAGTCTTACTATACTATCACATTTACGGTGACCTTCCAGCATAAGGATGATGTCTGTTACTTTGCTTACCACTATCCATATACCTATTCTACTTTAAAGGTAAAAAATGTTTTTTTTAAATGATTAAAATTTATATATATATATATATATATATATATATGACTATATATATAGTATATCTATATTATATATATATATAAATAATATATATATATATATACTTTGTTTTAAACTATATCTGACAGTTCAATGATGCCCATGCACTTAGTAGAAGTATCTGGGTATCATTAAGTAGGGCAGATTGGACTACTACTTTTATTATTCAACAAAGCAGCAAGCTACATGTGCAAAAATATACTTCAAGAGTCTACTTCAAGAAGAGATTTATTGCAGAAAAAAAGCAAATGTTAGCATATTTCTCTTGCAGGCTAGCCGTTTCTGTAAACTCTCATGAGAACTATTTTCCAGTTTATGCAACAACAACGGCATTCTGGATTTCAGTTAAACTAGTTTGTTTTTGTAGCAAGCAGCATGTAGTTCTATGTACGCCTATGTTCAGTTCTCTGTTTTATTAGTTTATTTGAATTCACACAAGGAATGGTATCTGTAAGCATAAAATAAAATATGCTATTGAATACTAAATATATATATATATAATATATAGAGGATACTCTATGAAGATTCAGGTATGTGCTTTTTTCAATGTTGGTGTATATATTTGATTAGAATCTTGTGTTTTACTGGCTGAAGGAAGTGTCAAACCACTTAGTTCAGCTAACTAAGTACAGGCTTAGAAGTAGTTACACCAACTGTTGTAAATATACTCATTTATTTTTCTGCAAAGATGCATCTTCAGAAGCTGGGGTCCATGCACAACCCTCAGATTTACTACCGACAAGATGTGCTTTGTGAGACCCTAGGTGGAAACAGCTGCCATGTCTTGACTATAACAGCGATGCCAGAGTCCAAGTGTTACGAACAGATCTGTCAGTTCAGTAAGTACAAAACTTGTGTTGCTTTAATTAATTTTAATTTTAAGCACTAATCACACTTAATGGCACTCAATAGTCTTCACATGTCTGACAGATAAGTTCCTCTAATGCAGGGGCTTTCAAACTGTGGGGTGAGCCCCCCTGCGGGGGCGTGGGGTAACTATATTTTGCTACTGATTTAGCAGAGGGACTTTTTTGACCAATTTTAGGCTAAATCAGAATGTATGCTGATGCAGTACACAGAGATGTGTTAGAATGTATTCAATTAAAAGAAACGGTGCTCTAGTGCCTAGTTTTCACTTAACTAGGAATCCTATTTTTTGTGTAGAATGCGTTTTTTTTCCCTAAGAATTAAAAAAAAGCCTTGGAGGCAACATTAAATGTCATAGGGAAAAACAAAGAAATGCCTTATTATCAGTATGTGATAAATAACAAAATCTGGGAAATAATCCATACTAACTGCAGTCTCCGAGGCTATGCCACCTTGTGTTTAAATGTTTGAATTTAAGATATTTTACAACGTAATCCATTTGTTCTACAATTGTGAAAGTGTTTGTAAGGAAATTTTCTTTTTGAAAAAATCAGTGATCAATCACGCTTTCACGTCTTACAGATAAACAGAACATTTAACAAATTATACCATGGTAAATCTAACTTAAGTAATTCTATTGATATTAAAGCCATTTTATAGATGCTTTAATGTAGCTGTGACCTTGAGTGCTTCGTTTTTGTCTGTCTGACTAAAAGACACTTGGTAAACTTCTTTGACAATCGTTTTGCCTAGAAATCTGAATGAATGTCAGAATCAGTTAATTGAAGACATTGAGAAAGATGTACCGGTAGTCAAATTAAAGAGCTTGTGGTAGACTTCTAGTCAAAAAGTGTAAAATAATTGTATTAAGTTTATTTTAGTACTACTAAATGTGTAACCATTGAGAGTTTTTAGTTTTGCATGACCTTTGAGATATATATTGCTTTGCCGCTCTGTGTTATTTGCATAGAATTTTAATTAACCATTTTCCTTCATTTTCCAGGAAATCGGCCCTACATTTTTCTCAGTGCTCGTGTACATCCTGGGGAGACTAATGCAAGCTGGGTGATGAAAGGAACTCTGGAGTTCTTGATGAGCAACAGTGCCATGGCTCAGAGCCTACGAGAATCGTACATTTTCAAAATCGTCCCCATGCTAAATCCAGATGGAGTCATCAATGGAAAGTGAGTTTGTTTTTGTTTTTTTTGGAATTTGAAGGTGATTGTTCATACAGCACTGTTTTTAAGGTAATCTTAAACAGAATATTGTTATAAATAGCTCTGTTTTATCTGTACTACTGTTATTTTATATACTACACACTTCTGACTGAGACTAATTGTAATGATTGATGTTCTAAACAGATTTTAAGATGACAAGGTAAAGGTCCAGGTAAGGGTTATTCGTTATCAGTGTTTTATAAACACCTGTAGTAGATACAGGTATAAACTAAGTAATATATGTTATACTGAGAGCAGTATGTACTTGCCATCAAAATAGACGTCCATTGCATGCTCATGTACAATGATAAAGTGATATGTTTAATAAAATATGGTGCAGTGTAGGTTTTAACTTACTACAAAAGTTCACTGTTTCTGTGGGTCAGGTGGCTTGACAAAATGTCTGATAGAACAAAGTTCTGTAATCCTTTTGAAAAGCACTTCCATCACAAGTTTCTCAGTGAGTCAAATATGAAATAGCCATATTGCTACAATAACTTGAGTACATTCTGTATGTGTAAAATATATACCAATATGTGGAAATAGTTGTATACATATTTTAGCTGATCCTGCTGGGTATTCACATGTTTGTGAGATTTATAGAAGGTTGTAGTATTAAAACTTTGCTTCTGTCCTAACCTGTATGTCCAGACAGTACACAACACACCTGAATTCTATTTTTTTCCGAGTTTCAAGGGACCAGCAAAATAAATGGTATTATCAAGACTCCGCCAAATGCATCCTGCATTTTGTATTGACGTTACAGTAACACTGAAATTAAGTTTGTTGCAGAACAATGAAAAGTAATATAAATTTGAGAGTATTGTGTATTTTATTGAAAATACAGTTGGAATTGAAAGTATACAAATTAACTGCACTTGCAATCTGCATGTCCCATTCTGACCAAGGGCATTTTTAAACTACTATCAGGTATTGATCAAATACCGCAAACTCTGACTTGACTTGACACATTCCACACTCTTTCGTATAACTAATAAAACGGTGAATCACAATTGAACCTTTGATGTACATATAATCTTGGATGTGTTTTTGTTTTCCAAAGCCACCGGTGCTCCTTAAGTGGTGAAGATCTCAACAGGCAGTGGCAGAGCCCAAACCCTGATCTTCATCCCACCATCTATCACACCAAAAGCCTGTTGCAGTATCTAGCTGCAATACAGAGGACCCCACTAGTAAGGACAAAACAACTGGATATTTGTGTTATTTGTATTCATGGGTTTAACAACTGCTGTTGCTAATGAAAGTCAATAAGGACAATACCTTATTGTAGCTCATTTTGCTCAAGAAAGAATGATTATAATTTTGATGTTTTCAGTCCAGAGTTGAAAAGAATTACATGAAGCAACCAACTTTTATGCAGTATGGCTGGAAGTACTCAAATTAAACCCCCTTGCAGAACCAGTAGACTAACCGTAAACTGTGACCTGGATTAGGTCCTGTTAAGACATCAAAGATAGAATACTTCATATATATATATTAAAAAATCACCAATGAGTGAATTAAGTGCCATGAGTTTATCCAAGCTTGCGCTACATATCTGTTTTCAGTTTAAATGCCATTATCGATCAGGTAGTAATCCTTTGCACAAAGTACAGAGGTGTTCAAAACTTGTGATTTATGATGTGTCATGGCATTATTGTTGCTCTTATATCTTGATGGTGTTGAGTCTTCTCATATTAATCATTTTGAAGGAAAATCTTAAGGACATTACCTTCTCATTTCCTGCAAAGGTGGTTTTGATTTTGTTTGTGTATTTAAGAAAGTTATGGTAGAATGTCATAAAAATCAAGTATTCATGTACAGTTCAGGAGAACAATTGAGTGGAGCATTTGTTTATTCTTGAAGGTATGCAAAACAATACTGACTGTATCAGTACATACATTTATTTTTTTGACAATGAATGTAAGTTTTTTTCATCTTTGTTCTGGTTCATGTTTTTATTACATATCATAGTTTATGCTGTATTTTTTTCAAGTTATTACAGATTTCACGATTCCAGTGAAATGTACTCATTGCCATGTGATATGTAGTTCCCTGTGAAAAATTCAGTTTCTGAAAGAATAGTCTAAATATACATATTTTGTATCACTTAAAAAGAAATACAGCAATTGTTTGCCTTATTGACGCATTACCTGTTAAACTGCATTTAGCAATCCTGGCAGATGGTTTAGGTTGCTTCTAATAAATGATTGAACACACTGCATAGACTGAAAAAGACACTACCTGCATCAAAGATCGGAAATATTTCTGTTGAAGAGCACTCTGTCAAGTACAAGAAAGGGACATTTCACTGTGGTGATTTTAGCATGTCTTTTATGCTTTTTATTTTGTTTGATAAATCACTGATGGTGAAAGTAGAATGTCTTTAAAAGGTGGACATAAAAAACGAAATATTCTACAATTTAGAATTTACTTTTTTCAGGTAAGCATTTAAGTGTTTAGGAACATTTCTTATATGATAATTCTAAAGAAAAGGATCAATTTGGAATGTGACTGCTATTTTTTCTGCTTTAATAAATGTTATGTTTTATTGTGAAATATTATTTTTACACCATGAAAGGCCATTTGTTTACTGTGAAAAAGTCGTGATTTATAATCTTGTGCTGTAATTCCAGAAAAATCCTGTAGTTTTTAAGGGATGAAATGAGTAGTTTTGAACTACTGAAAACTATCCTGCTGAATTTTGTCTTCCGTTTTTCTAGGTATATTGTGATTATCATGGTCATTCACGCAAAAAGAATGTATTTATGTATGGCTGCAGTATCAAAGAAACTGTATGGCAGACTAATTTGAGTGCTACCTCGTGTGAACTTCAAGAAGACCTAGGATACAGGGTAAGTAAGACCTTTAGAAGTAAACCTGTGATAGTATTGTTTGTTATTTTTATCTGCTGATTTTATATACAGTCAAAGTTTTAAACACCCATGTCTAGTGACTGTTGCACTTACTGTGTTAAATCACCTGGATATAAAGACCATCTGTCCACAAAGACCTGGGTACTGTAGCATGTTCAGTGGTTGTTATAAGCAGGTTTACTTGTACGTGGTGAGTGGTAAAATTAAGTCATAAGTCATATTGGTCACTTTCCTGAAGTATTTATAGACCTACCTGTCTCCCAACCCCATGGTTCACAGTTGTTGTAAAGTTAGCAGTGATTTTAAAACATTGATGTTGTTGATATGGCAACATGGCAGACCACATTTACGTGATATTGTTGGCATATATGAGAGAAACCTTTGAGTCCACCAACTTATTTTAAGAAACTATTTAGAATAATATGCTGTCTATAGCCAGTTGTTAATGTGTTACGTTCACAGCTGACTGTTAGTCCCTTTTGTTTTTCAGCACATTCGGCTATCTGAACACTTATCGCTGATGTAATTATTTTTACCCTGACAAGAGGACAGACATTATGTGTTTTTTTTTTTTCCGTCCACCTTGTCCTTCCCCTATTTCCAGTCTAACATTTAGTTTGGCACACAATGACCAAGTTGATGGAATGTAGAGTTTCAGGCTGTAGACACCTGTTGGTTTTAGGGGCGATAACCCCAGGGGACAGGTCAAGACTGGGCATAAAGGTACGCTATTTGCTGTCATTATTACAGATCCAATGGCACAGTAGGTCAGTATGTACCCTTCTAACAGCATTGCGAAGTGTAATAAAGCATAGGTAAGCAGAGTAAAAAATAAACAAGGTATGATAAAACATTATTACTATACATGGCAAACTAGTGTAAACTGTGGTAAATTCACAGTAAAATAGCAAAATGGCCCAGCCCTCTACTCTCACCATGGCAGAATGAAAACTGTTATCTGCAATTTAGATCAGACTGGAAGCTTGATAGAATAGGTAGACTTCTAGTTAATCTTTATTTAGTAGGGACCCCATTTTTATAAACTCAAAGCAGGCAAAAAGTGGCACTGTATCTCCTTTAACGAGCAGGGCTCTGCTGTACAGTATATCTAAGATGTGACTTTGTGGTGAATAAACAATGCCCTTTCTCTTTATTTCCATAGACTCTTCCCAGGATTTTAAGTCAGATAGCCCCAGCATTCTGCATGAGTAGCTGCAGTTTTGTAGTTGAAAAATCCAAGGAGTCCACTGCACGAGTTGTGGTATGGCGTGAGATTGGAGTGCAGAAAAGCTACACCATGGAAAGCACTTTATGTGGTTGCGATCAAGGGAAATATAAGGTAAGTACATATGCAAATGTACCGCTTAGGTACACTGCAGGTTTAATATAAACTATTGATGAATGTTTCCTTGTATGTTAATACATAGGCATTACAATGTTTTTTTAAAGTAGCTTGAATTTTCTTTGTTTAAAAATTTTCTGCAAGTGGCTGCCATCTGTACAATGTTGGTATGTCTTTCAGGTATATGCCATAGTGGCAATCGTAGAAACCAATTTTTTTGGGCAAATTGAACACCCACCTAATCATTCTGCATTTGGTAGTGAATGGATATTATTTGGTTTACGACGGCACTTGTGAGATGTTTTGCCTCTTCAAATGTTCATAGCAGAGAAATATAATACCCTGGCAGATGTTCAAAACCACTCCGGCCTTAGAACCCCACAAGTGGTCTCTTTGCCAAGAGGTGACTGGGGAGTAATATTAACGGATATTCACTAAGGAAAGGGTTTTGGGATGATGCTTTCAGTGAAGCACTACTCACATCTTTCTTTTTATTTTAGTTAACCAGTGCTGGGTTCTACTTTTTTATGGTTCATCTATACAACTTAAAAAGAAAAAAGATTGTCAGTGCTCAGTCCACTGCACATGGGGAAGCCTGGGTCTGAAGTTTGTTAGTGTAGTTACATTTTTATACAATATTTAATATATGAACTTACAACAAAATTATGCAATCAAAGTTGGGCTTGGTGGTCCAGTGGTTAAAGGATGGGGCTTGTTACCGTGACTCACTGTGTGTGACCCTGCGCAATTCACTGCGCAATTCATGACTCTGCAGTAGCAGTTGTGATGCATGGTTCAAGTCTCTGTAAGTCACTTTGGATAAAAGTGTCTGCTAAATGACGAAATAAATAAAATAATAATATTAATAATGATAATTATATAGGGCTACTGTATGTTTCTCTAATATGGCACTGATTTACATAAGAATTATTCTGTTTTGTAGTTGTTATAGTTCAAATGGCATGTTATTAAATCATTTTATAAGCAGCGCATTAAGGAACTGCTCTAAACCTGATTTCAGAACTTGTCTCTTTTTACTATCAAAATGTTTGTTGACCACTTGCAAAAAGTTCCACAGTAAGATTCATACATTGCTTATGCAGACAAAGAAGCTTACATTTTCAAAACAAAGGGGGAACAATAATCTTGTTGGCTTTCTATTTTCATAAAATGTATAACAGTGTTCTGAAACCATTTTCTGGTGAAACACCAGGCATAGAAGACAAAAAGCAGTGAAAAACCTACCCCTTGCCAAAATAAACATAATGTTGGCTCAGTACTTTCTAGGAAATTACCGTTAGTCCTATGTTGAGACCCCTTTCTTTTTGAATTGGCCACATGCTGATCCCTAGGATCCCAGATAATGGATTTAGTAGATGGCCTAAAGGATGTTTCTACAGATGTGAATTAAAAAGTTTCTGTATACATTCCATTGCTAACTGCTTATTTCAAAATGATGTCTAAACTTACTAGATGTGCATCAGTTGTGAAGATAAAAACATTACATTTAAGCAGTTGAGTATGTACACACAATTCACTTTTTTTTTTGGTATTGTTTTGCTTATGTATGTATGTTCTTTATTTGGGACCCATGGCATGCATTTCTTTAAAATGTACTATTACTCACTAATGACACTTTCCCAGTTCCACTACATTTGTGATGGGACACTGTACACACTGTGCTTTTTTATGACATTGATGATGATGGGTATATTTCTGTTGCATGTACTGTAATTGTTTTTGTTCATTGTGAAACGTACTTGAGGTTACATGATTGCCAGCCGCTTCTGATACTATCTGTTGTTTTCACAGGGTCTTCAGATCGGGACAAAGGAACTGGAGGAGATGGGAGCCAAGTTCTGTGTTGGGTTGCTGCGTTTAAAGAGATTGACCTCTCCGATGGAGTACAAGCATCCATCCCACTTCCTGGACTTGGAGAATGATTTGATTGAGTCCAGCTGTAAAGTCACAAGGTAGGCCAATTTCTATTTCCTAAGCTTTCCTTTTAAGAAACAAGCTGTTTTACAAAAATATTGAATGGACATTTTTTGCATATTTATATATAAATAATCATCATAATATCATCACACACAAAAAAAAGCCTTATATTGTCCTCTTGAACCCTCACATATCATATCTGACATGTTGCAAAGGTGATTAACCCGTAACAGGCTGAGCCTAATGAAAATGTTTTGCTTCAAATTAACGGAAATGCAGAATACTAATTCCTGGCATCCTAGAACCATTTTGTATTATTATTATTTTATTTTGTAAACTTTGGTTGGGAACTCTGTTTCCTAGCTTAATACAAGTACCAGTAAAAAAAAATAAAATACATGGGACGACACAAAACAGGTAAGTCTTGAGTTATATAACTGTTGTATACTGTAGTTATTGGTTTTTTTGTTAGGTATTTTTTCTCCACACATCACAATATGGATTGCATACCTGCACAGTTTTATTCTCTTGAATATTTCTGTACAAAATATATGAATATAGGGTGGTTTTTAAATCCTCTAGAGGTCACTTTTGAAACTGTAGTCCTGTTTGATGCTTCAGCCTGCCACGTTTCATTGCTCTGCGACCTAGTTCCATAGAAATTACACACCAACACAAATCAAGTTACAATGCTTCTGCTTGTGGTATTCGTTTTGTGATGCTTCTGTTAAAAACATTTACCTTGTTTTTACTGCATTTTGACAATGTAACATTTAAGGGCTGAGTAATGAATGGAAATAAACTAAATGCATGCTCTTTAAAACAGATGTTATCTCCCTGTAACAAAGAATTGTTTGTAACCTTTCATTTACATAAATAAGCATATAGATATCACTTAAGCATAATGCAGAACAACTTGGTATGTTCTGAATGCCAGATAGCTGGAGGTCAGAGCTTCCGCTGCTTATCTGTCCAGTCACTTATCTTTAAGAGTTAAAATTGAATAAATTAATTGGAAGACAGGATACAGGTCATGTCTGCAGAAGACCATTGCCATATGCCACAAATACATTTTAACAACAATCTTAATTCATAATACAACATGTTGTTGCTGGTTTTTTTATCTGTTCATTGCATTAAAACAAATACTACTGTAACCAACAAGGGTATAAATGTGTATTGTTGTTTTGAGCAGTCTTTGACATGTCGCAGAACATGCTCTAGAATACATTATATACATTATAGCAATCAATACTTGATATTGGATACTATTTGACTGATTGTATTCTTTTTGTATAGTGTATACCTGTTACACACAACTAGCCCTATATGTATAGCAATTATCCAACAAATGTTTTGAAAATACCTTTGTGGAAGGGGTGTGGGTAATTCACTGACTAGGAGACAGACAGGTTTACTTGAAAACACCACACAGGTGCCCAGTTTTATTTGAAAACAGTTCTTGCTTTTTACGGCAGAGAGCATTGTTGACCGTGGGCTGCCTATCAACGATGATAGACAGCACCACGGAAATACCACAGCTGGTACGTGAACAGCAAGTGCACTCGCAGGTGCTCAAAGAAATAATAATGAAAACAGAAGGCGAAAAGAACAATGGAAAATAAAACAGTAATAAAACTACAAATAAAAGGTGCTGCACTCGGCAGCGTTATCCCGGTCGTCGCTACCCGCACGACCCCGATCACCGTCCTACTCTGTAGGCTAACTAGCCTGTTCTTTCACAATACGCCAGGGTCTGCCCAAGGGTTCCCCTCTCTCTCTGTCTCGCTATGAAACTTGTTTCGCCTGATTCCCGGTCCTGGATCAGAGCTTCCGCACTCTCGTTGCGTCTAAGTGGGAAGACCTGAGGAAACAGCAGAGCATTTTTTTATAGGGCTAGCAATCTGCCAAGACTCACCTCTCAGCCATTCAGAGAGGGGGAAAGTCTACACACCCACTTTCCCACCTCCCCGTGTCACTGCCATGACTCGCAGGCGGTTGTTGGACGACTGTCACCCTCTTCCTGCAGCCCGTGAACACGCCGGCAGAGTCAGCACAGATCTCTCCCTGTTACAACCTTTATAAAGTCGATTTTGTTTAACACATTAAAACAGAATATATCAACACAATACAGTAATTTTGCTGGTTTGATTATTATTATTATTATTATTATTAAAAAGAAAGACAAAGTGATTATTTCCAGCATGCATAAACAGTGTATTTTAAAATAGCTGCAAGGACCGTTAAAAGTGCTGGTCAGTGTCAGTTTCATTCAGTGGAGGCTAAGCTATGCTGAGAATTAATAAGTCTGTACATCTGCAGCATTATACAGATTCTGTAGTGGGACTATATATTGAAGGATATACCCACTTGGAATCCCTATAGGAGTAAGTTGGGCAATCAGTTCCACTGTTGAATAATTTGCAATAAGCATCTGTCACAGAGACGGCCGAAGTGGGCGGCGTCGGAACCAGGAAAGGTAATGCAATACACAAAACACAGGACGGATGAAATGAAATGATGAAGACGCCTGTTGGCGCCGGTTTAATACAAAATAAAAGGTTTAACAAACACGAAAAACACAGGACACGGCACTCTACGCCAAAATAAATAGACAAACAAAAACAGACTAAACTTAACAAAACGGTGCACGGACAGACACTGACAAACACGGTGAGCGGATACTTTCTCCTTTTATTATTATTATTATTATTATTATTACTACTACTACTACTACTACTGCTGCTGCTTTATTTCCTCCGTCTCCAATCCCGTTCTCCACTCACCGAACACCCAACCACCAGTATGTGACAACGTGCATCTATATATACTATTGTGCTGGGATTCAATTACCAATTAATTATTCACTTGAATCCCAGCACGTGAATTAATAAAGTGCAATTCCCCGTGCTCACATATTACTACATTTTACTTGCACGTGAAGTGCTGTGCAATCCTCGTGCCTAAATACACATATACATTTTTAAACACTCGTGTTACACAGACCCGTTTATATCCCGTGTACCAATGTCTATACACCAACATTTAAACACACCACACGCAACACATAACAGATAATATACACAGGGGCGGGCACTTTGTTACATATACCCCCTCCTGTGCAAAGCACACATGGCCTCAATGGCCACCTCCCCCCTTAAAAGCCCAAAAGTCCCGCCCAAAGTCCTTGGCCAGGACCAGAGGCTTCCAGGGGCCCACAGGTCATAATGCTGTCAGCAGGGTAGCATTCTCCTGCCAGGGTAGTCCTAGCAGCGGAAAGGCTGCTTGGGGTGTGGTCTCCTGACCTTCCCCCTCCTTCGGCGCCGGCAGCTCCCCTTGGTGGGGCTTCAACCACCGTTCTTCCTGCAGGGAAGAAACTGCAGAGGGAGCAGGTCTCCGGACCTCCCCCACGATCTCCGGCAGAGAAACTGCTGCTGGGGTTGGCGGTCTCCAGACCTCCTCCCCCTCCTCCGGCAGCGAAACTGCTGCTGGGGTTGGCGGTCTCCAGACCTCCTCCCCCTTCTTCGTGGCCGGCAGCTCCCCTTCGTGGGGTTCCGGCCACAGTACTTCCGGCTGTGATGCGGAGTGGCGGGCAACCCCAGGCGATGCAGAGCGGCGGGCAACCCCAGGCGATGCAGAGCGGCGGGCAACCCCAGGCGATGCAGAGCGGCGGGCAACCCCAGGCGATGCAGAGCGGCGGGCAACCCCAGGCGATGCAGAGCGGCGGGCAACCCCAGGCGATGCAGAGGGCATCCTTGGGCGAAGCGAGGCTGGCATCCTTGGGCGAAGCGAGGCTGGCATCCTTGGGCGAAGCGAGGCTGGCATCCTTGGGCGAAGCGAGGCTGGCATCCTTGGGCGAAGCGAGGCTGGCAGTCAGGACAAGCTGGGGTGCGGGTGTTGGCCCTCTTTTCGGCCACTGCAGCCGGGAGGTTCTTCCCCGTGCTTCCCTCAGCAGCCTATGCAAGGGCTGCTGAGGACCGCCAGCATCTAGTCCTGGCCCTTGTGGTGCAGGGAGAGGCAGCTCCTGCTCCTCTCCCCCTGATGGAGGTGGAGGCAGAGGAAGCTCCAGCTCCTCTCCTCGTGATGGTGGGGGAAGTGATACCAGCAGGCATTCACCCTCTGCTGGTGGGGGAAGTGATACCAGCAGGCATTCACCCTCTGCTGGTGGGGGAAGTGATACCAGCAGGCATTCACCCTCTGCTGGTGGACAGGGACCCAGCAGGCATTCACCCTCTGCTGGTGGGGGAAGTGATACCAGCAGGCATTCACCCTCTGCTGGTGGGGGAAGTGATACCAGCAGGCATTCACCCTCTGCTGGTGGGGGAAGTGATACCAGCAGGCATTCACCCTCTGCTGGTGGGGGAAGTGATACCAGCAGGCATTCACCCTCTGCTGGTGGACAGGGACCCAGCAGGCATTCACCCTCTGCTGGTGGACAGGGACCCAGCAGGCATTCACCCTCTGCTGGTGGACTGCTGCTCCCAGCAGCACCCTCTGCTGGTGGCGGAGGCAGAGGCAGCTCCTGCTGCTCTCCCCCTGCCGGTGGAGGTGGCGGAGGCAGAGGCAGCTCCTGCTGCTCTCCCCCTGCCGGTGGAGGTGGCGGAGGCAGAGGCAGCTCCTGCTGCTCTCCCCCTGCCGGTGGAGGTGGCGGAGGCAGAGGCAGCTCCTGCTGCTCTCCCCCTGCCGGTGGAGGTGGCGGAGGCAGAGGCAGCTCCTGCTGCTCTGCGCCTGCCGGTGGAGGTGGCGGAGGCAGAGGCAGCTCCTGCTGCTCTGCGCCTGCCGGTGGAGGTGGCGGAGGCAGAGGCAGCTCCTGCTGCTCTGCGCCTGCCGGTGGAGGTGGCGGAGGCAGAGGCAGCTCCTGCTGCTCTGCGCCTGCCCATGGAGGTAGGAGCGGCGTGTAGTCTCCTGGTGGTGGAGGTGGGAGCGGTGTGTAGTCTCCCCTTGATACAGGGGACTGGTGCGGCTCTCCCTCACTTGCAGGGGACTGGTGCGGCTCTTCCTCCCTTGCAGGAGACTGGTGCGGCTGTGGAGACAGCGGTGGGACCTCTGCCTTCCTCTTCTGTGGCAGTTCCTCCTCTCCCTCCTGGTAGGGGCAGCGGAAGGGACAATTGGCAAAGAGATGGTCCTGGTTGCAGAGGAGGCACCCCGGCAAGGACTGGTTACATCGCCGGGGATGTCTGGCCCTTAGGCGGCACTCCTCCTCCCTGTCCCTCACCTCTTTATCGTCTTTCCTGCTTCTCCCCATTTCTTTCTTTTTTTTTTTTTTTTGTAATCCAAAGACGACCCCCCCTTTTTTTTTTTTTTTTTTTTTTTTTTTTTTTTCTCCCACACAAAAAAAAACCTCTCCTGGTCTGACGCTTGGAGGCGCTGTTAAATCCCACGCAGGACACCACGTGTCACAGAGACGGCCGAAGTGGGCGGCGTCAGAACCAGGAAAGGTAATGCAATACACAAAACACAGGACGGATGAAATGAAATGATGAAGACGCCTGTTGGCGCCGGTTTAATACAAAATAAAAGGTTTAACAAACACGAAAAACACAGGACACGGCACTCTACGCCAAAATAAATAGACAAACAAAAACAGACTAAACTTAACAAAACGGTGCACGGACAGACACTGACAAACACGGTGAGCGGATACTTTCTCCTTTTATTATTATTATTATTATTATTACTACTACTACTACTGCTGCTGCTGCTTATTTCCTCCGTCTCCAATCCCGTTCTCCGCTCACCGAACACCCAACCACCAGTATGTGACAACGTGCATCTATATATACTATTGTGCTGGGATTCAATTACCAATTAATTATTCACTTGAATCCCAGCACGTGAATTAATAAAGTGCAATTCCCCGTGCTCACATATTACTACATTTTACTTGCACGTGAAGTGCTGTGCAATCCTCGTGCCTAAATACACATATACATTTTTAAACACTCGTGTTACACAGACCCGTTTATATCCCGTGTACCAATGTCTATACACCAACATTTAAACACACCACACGCAACACATAACAGATAATATACACAGGGGCGGGCACTTTGTTACAGCATCCCACTTAGAAATGTGTAAATTTTTGGGTTAGCATTTGAGACAGACATTTGAAGAGGGGGTGATTATCTTTTCAGGGATACAAGACGTTTACTAAGGAAGTGGTCCGAGGAGGAGGGTTAGTCAAAAAAGTGCTGTATATTCTAGTTCCGTGAAAAAACTTTGCAGATGCAAGCTTTATGCATTTTAAACTACAGAGGTTAAAACCAGATCTTTTTGTGGATGTAAAATTACTTCTAGGAGATGTCATGTGTCAAACATTCAGCCACTATCATCGTGCATATATCACAATGATTACATCTTTATGGACTAATGTCACTTAGCATTAATCTCTCAAAAATGTTGGGTCTTGGGTTTGTAAGTTAAGTGTGAGGTTCAAGCACACAGAGACTCTTGAATTTCCTGCTTCTGAAGCTGTCTGGATAATGTCTGTTACAGTTGGATCAGAAACTGTCCAGAATGAACAAGCCATCGTGTAATGAGTGGCATAATTTGAAGGTGCAAACAAAACAAAAAAAATGTTACAATTAACAAGGCTATGTGTATAAGCATGATAAGGTACTGGGGTAAAAGGAACTGTATAATTAAACAATTATGAAGATGGATTAACACAGCTAAAAGCATTTTAGGTTTAGAGGTCAACAGAAAGGTCTTGGCGCTTGGGACTTATATAATTCTTTAAATTTCCGTTTAAAGTAGTTTAAATAAATTTATTTTAATACAATGTACAGAACAAATACATTTTTGTTTTATTCCCAGCTGCATGAAGCCATCAAATCATGAATTACTGAATTTTAGGTAATGCATGATTTAGTATATTATCTTAAAAGAAAATACAGCTAAATGAGTACTATATAACTTGTAAATATCTTTCTGTTTTACTATATATATTTTTTTTTTTTCCAAGTAATGAGGAACGAAATATTATCTTTTTTTCTCTACAAAACCTAATTTTAATTTAAAAATGTAGATACTTTCTTTGTGAGTTTTGTCTGGTTTGCTGGATATAGGCAAAGAGAGTGTGAGTGAAAGGCATCGTTATACATTGATATTATTGAGCATTATCGTACATAATTAAAAAATGCAACTACTGCCACCCCTCATATCAAACTTTTAGGGTGGGGGGGAAACTGTAAAAGCAGCAACAATCAGTGGTATTGTGCATCTGACAACACAATACCTGGAACAATGAACAGCAAACAAAAAAAGATAATTGTAATCACCCTGCCCTACCGGAGAAAGCAGAAAAATGTAAGATCACTGTGGGTCCATGACACCCTCAAGAAAAGAAAGAGGTAAGGCGAATATCATCGGCTAATACAGGAGCTCCGGTTTGATGAAGGCAGATTTCAAACCTACTTAATGTTGTATTACTGGAAAATCTGAAATCAGAACCACAAGCCTTTCCTCCATTTAATTGTTTTATTTCTTCCTCGTAAAGGTGCCTCCTACTTTCCCCTGATTGGTTGCTGGTAGTTTACGTCATGGTGCGGCGCGGTGAAAGTTGCAAATATTTTATCTCCTGCGTGCCACTTCCCTATGCCGCTGCGTGTAACCGCCTTCATTGAAAACAATTGCTTTTGCAGCGCTGAAAATTTCAGGTGTTTTATATATTTTTTAAATGTAGCGTCTTTTATTCTAGTGTTTTTCACCTACAAATGTGTTTTTTTCATGATGTGCTTTTGCACTGCACACTGTAGCTTTGAAGTGTAATGTTTGTTTTGTGAAAATATTCGAAATAAAACAATGGACATACTGCAACTACTTTTGAATTGTATTTCACCAGTCAAGAAATACGTTAACTGCATTCACTGATTCTTTAGCGTGACTGTGTGCTGTGCTTTACCTTTGAATTTGAATCATTCCTAATTGTAAATGTAATCTATCTACCTAATGTTAGTAATGTCTGTAATTTCACCCCTGCCTGAGTCAACTAACCCCCTCCCCTTTTTACCTTAACAACAACTTTACGCCCCCCCACCCCCACCCCCCCGGGCGTTGACTTGGCAGAAACCGATATATATAGTTTATGCCCTTTTTCCAGGCGCTTTAATTGATCCACAATTAAAATTAGCACAGATTGACACTGATATAGCTCCAGGGGGCTTGCATCAACCAGATGAGCTTGAATGTGGTAAAACACCATTTACCAATAGTCTCAAAGTGATCGGCTGTAAATCTGTATTTAAAAATCACATGTTATAAAAGGTAGAGTTTCTCGCTCTGAATCCACAGTTAGAATTTGTTTATATTTTCTGACCGGGTCCTGCATAAATCAAATATATGGATAAAACACTTGCACCACTTTTTATTGTGTTTCACAATTGACACACTTGTATACAATAAATTATTTTTTTTATGGAAAAATATAGCATACAGTGTCATTAATAGAATGTCTAAGTTGAAAATGAATTTATAACTCGCGGGTATATTATTAGTAGGGCTTTTTTGTTTAGTTTGGGGTTTCTTTCCATTTTTTATTATTATTTGACAAAATTTGGTTATTCGGTCATTAAAAATAAACAACACTCAAATGCATCAATTTTCAGTTTCTATAATGAATTACATACACGTTTCACTTATACATAAGGTTAACTTACAATGTAGAACTCTGGGTGCGTTTTTTAATAATAATTCAGCTGCGTGTAGACAGATTCCAATGTTACAGTTGTAATAGCTCACGTGTTGTACACATTGCTTTCCAACTTCTCAGCAGCTAATTTCCTGGTTTGTCAGTAGAGCTTATTGAATACAAGACCATTCAGTAACGTATAGAAACACTAGAAGGCAACACTAATACAGTACTGCAAAGCAATTCTGCAAAGCTAGCATAATGCTAACAGGGAGGTTTAACCCATTGACTTATTAGCCTTTTAACTGTAGTTTTCATTTATTATAATTTTATTAATTGTAATACTTGATGTTGTTTTATTAATTTTGAATATTTTACATGAATTATGAGTTCTGTAAATATAAATGGTAACCTATCTTTGAAGTAATTACTGACCTGAATGTATTGGTCCTAAACAAAAACAATATTACAACACTAAGGATTGTTGTTTTTGTCACTCTAACGAGTGCATTCTGTTGCGTCCAGAAAGATTTTTATGATTTGTCAGTAGCAATGTCTTTGCACACTGCTAGCCTTCTGAAAGCCGGTTTCATTATGTAGAAAGACAGTAGTGCGTAATTGCCATTATTTAAAATATTTTTCCAAAACTGTGGTTTATGGGTTTAATTTTTTATTTTTTATTTTTTTTAAAAGGTCTCTGTGGGGTTTTTTCGGTTATTATCAGTTGAAACCAAAAACTTGAAGCCCGAATTATTCGATTATTTTATGTATTGGATCATAATAGTTATATAACATTAAAAAATAGTTTTCTTGAATAATGTTCCCTTGTTGCTGGGTTGAAAAGCAATACAATATGTACTGTTTTGTGGGCTGTGGTGAAGGCCTTTGTCCATGAGACCCATAGAGAGATTTAATTAAAAACAGAATTCTTTCCAGATCCAGCGGTATAAAACAATAGAACAAGTATTGCAATCAATAGCTGAACTGGCTTACTAATGCTGACGGGACTGTAAGCAGGTTTAACCTGTGCTTGACATGGTGATGACAGATCTGTCTCCTGACAAGACTCAAGTGGGTTTCTGGAGAAAAGCTTGTTTTTTCAAATTCTTTGGAAAATTAGGAAAGCTTAGGTTACTAAAAGGTTATATTGTTTAAACAGTTGTCTGAATATGATTTAAAACAGCTTAGGACTAAATTATACAGCAAAACAAAGAGAAATGGATTGAAAATGTGAAGATTACCTACACTTAGTCAGGAAATTAAGTGGTTTTGCTATTGACATTCCTGTGTTTGCAGATGCTTTCATTTGCTACTGTTTTTCCACTTAAATAAGAAAAAAAAAACCTGCCTTAAGATCTCTGAAATTGTATTATGCAGGCCATACTGTAGTATCAATATTGCTTGTTTCCAGGAATCATAGCTGTATATAGTATTAGCATGAGCCACAACAAAACTAGCAAACATACATTGGTGCTTAAATTACTGTAACAAACTCAGGACAGGCCTAGAAGGACTTTCTATCCAAACATATCAAATACAAAGGACTTCTTATATAGTTTTTCTCTTAAAAGAACTAGATATAAACAGACCCATGGTTTGGCCTTTCATTAGGCAAAAACATTTTTCTGCAAATCCTATATTATTAACTGTTACATTATGTGATCAGGTCATGTAATTCATTAGTAAACAAGTCTTTATTTTGTTCATGTAATAATCGTGCACAGTAGCTTATCCTCCCATTTACAGTGTCAACTGTTTCCTGCTGACCAATATTCAAGACGGAGTGTACAATTGGCCAGTGCACTGTTCTTGATGCTCCCAAGATGAACATGCAAAATCAAAGGAAAATTGTATAAATTACAGTATCCGCCACTTACACTATACAGGGTTATTTCGGGAAGCCATTTATGTCGGAAAAATAGCATTTGCTGTTTGGCATTCCCATTGATTTCAAAGGCATCATTTATACCGAGTTAAGCACTATGTATATTTTTGGCAAACTCAGCTGTTTGGATCTCGTTATGTGCCATTCATATAGATTTACATAGCAAACACGCTGTTTATGGTGTAGTAATTGCTCATACTAAGCCACCAATCGGCTGTTTGCACCTTGTTACTGAGCGAGTACCCCTGTACTGTACCTTGGCATTTTAATTCCTGTACACAGTGTCAGGTTTACAGTTTGAAAAAACAGCACTGACTGCAACAGCAAGCATGGCTGGAAAGAGAAAAGCAAGCAACAGCACTAAAATTCAGTGTAAATAAAATGTCTGTTAGATACTGTGCACTTCCTAAAGCATGCTTGAAATTCTGTCAGTCAGCAAAAATGCAACGTTGCTTCAAAAGCTTGGGTTTCTGTAGTTGAGGAGGAGAGTGCTGAAGAAAATACAACCAAAACTGAAACTCTGACAACACCAGAGGGGATGTCAGAGGAAGAATTCTCATCTGTGTCACCTTGGCGACCAGAATGCTCTGCCTGAAACAGACACCGATGACGTAAGCGTGCGTGCTGCGCTTGTAACACTGCTAATATGGAGCAGCATCTGAATATTGAGCCGAATTGGGATTTGTTAGAAAATGCTGACAAGGTTTGCCGTCCATGCTTGCAAAAAAAGATTGTCCAGTTGCATACACAGTTCTGTTTTGAAGTGGATTGTATCTCTTTTTGAACATTTGTATACAGGAAACTCTATCAAGCAAAATATAAAAAAATTTCATAATGACAGGTTTCATATGGAATTATCCATTTAGTTTTGCATACAAGTACATTACATTAATCTTCAGGTTTGATAGGACTCCTTTTTGGCAGATTAAGTATAAACGCCAAAGTATAACAAACACAAAGTATACACAGCTAATATATCAACAGTTGCAACAGCTTGTGAGTTCCAAAATAACCATTGTTTGGCTAAACTGGCTTTTATTTTCGGTTTACATTTTGGTTGTTTTTATGTGCAGTAAAAACATAATTATTTTGAATGTTTAAAATTACGCTTGTTATCATTAGGAGCAATTGTTAACACTTATATTGCCTGGATTATAACCCCTGGCCAGGGTTCATTAGGTCTTAGTCTGAAATTAATACTGTGGGTTTGTCTGACTGGCTGCCTGTACAAAGTGCATTTTTAGAAAAATACCATAGGACTTTTTCTCTACTACTTTGTAGCTGTCAGTAAGCCGTTAGCAATCATTGATTTCACAAAGCTTACTGTATGTGAACAAAACCTAACAAGAAGAGACATCTACAGTTGCAATTAAATAGATTTTTAATCTGATGTAATGAAGTATTGAAAAAATAAATGCACACAGTTTAATATTTTTGGAACATGGGTTTTAATGCCTTGTGTGTGTTTTGTAATTATTATACATTGTGTGTGTGTGTGTGTGAATATTAATATGACTAAAGTGGGAACACCAAAGCAGTAGGGAATTGTAAAGCAATGTTTTATGGATATTCTTTGAGTTGAGACTGGTATATGGTGAATTGCTTTGTTCCTTAAAAGATGAATTTGTGTCCATCCACCTCCCCCAATTCCACCCTCATAGCTGTCCCTTGGTGCTGTCTGTTATTGGGAGTCTACTGCCTTGTCCAGCAGGCCAGGTGGCAATTGTCATTTATGTATACCACATAATCATCAATAAACTACTGTCCAATTGCTTCTGTGTTTTGAGGGTTTGACCTGGTCTACTGAAATATAGATTTCTGCCTTTCCATATTCCTAGCGCTTTTGGCTTGGAAGAGTCATCAGTCATGAGCTTTAAATAGAGGGGGGGAGAACTGTAAACACAAAGTTCTTGAGGAGACCACATCAGAGGTCTGCATATGCAGTATGAGTAGTAAATTGACAGTTTTGCAGACATGACATGCAGAAGGTGTATTTTCGTGAAGATTTGTCTGATTAGTTAGCTTCCAGTTAGGATGAGCATTGTGTCAGTTTTCAGTGCAGGCACAATCAGTCAAGACTGCATATCTGTTTATGCCAAATCCATATTTGATATAGCTTTATTACATTCAGTATGGTGATTTAGATTACACTAGAAATCCCCTGGATATGTACCAGCCAGTATCCCTATCTTTTGGTGGATAAATTATGTAGTTGGGGTATGTCAAATAGAAGAATGTTATTTTCCAGTTGGGTTATTTACACAGATCAATTCAAATTTTCCAACATTTAATACAGTGATTGCAAGGGAACAAGTACACAAAAGTTAATACAGTACCTGCTTCTACAAAGTATATCCATGAAGCAACATGAGTAGAGACTGGGGACAACAGAGACTGGAGAGAGTTTGTGCTGTACTCTTAAGTAAAAATGGAAGATCTGATAAGGTCAAAAATGTGTGGTGTCTGTCTATCTATTCTGATGTAACAGTTTACAAAGGTAAATCCATTACAGCAGTTTTCGTGAAGATTCAATATACAGTACCAGTCAAAAGTTTGAGTACACTTGCTGGAAACTAGGTTTTTTTTCATAATTGACAATGTTTTATGTCGTATACATTTCTGTAAATACTTGAAAATGGAAACTCATGTTACAGTATACAAAACAAAACATGAGTATCAAGCAATGTTCAAGAAAATTGATAACAGCCTCACAAACACGAGGCAATCCGTTAACAAATTTCAGCAGGAAATCACCTGACATGTCTTCCCAGCTCTTCTGCAGCAATTCCCAGAGATGTAGGGCACCCTAATTGGCATCATTATCCAGGTGTTGGTATTTGTTTACAGTTGTTAGAATGTCTACAATATTATGAAACATCCAAAGCGGTTTGCTGGGCTTTTTCTGCCTTGTTTGTTTCATGTGGTAACAAATGGTGAATCTGTGGAATAAATGTTTTCCTAATTCAGAGGATATTCATTGCAAATGCCATTGTAACTGTCATGGTAAATGCTTTTTTATTGTCCACCATTTCTTACAAAGTAAACCATGTTAACATAAAAAATTGAATTTGCTTTCAGAAAGGAAAAGAAGCAGTTGACTACTGTGAATAGTTGACTGGTTTCTTTGACAAATATTGTCAAAAACAGTTTCATGGGCAAAACTCCACATTTGAGATATCTTTGATAAGAGGGTTAAAAAGCCATTCTGAAGAGCAGACTTTGCTGTAGATTTCCACTCCTAACTTAACTGAAGGATATTGAGGCAGTAATCCTTGAATAATAGCCACATGTGTATGTAAAACATTTGAAACACTGTGTAGAATTATGTTGAGCCATGCTGGCCATGGTAGCCCAATGCTGTGTTGACAGTGTCATGGCAGGTGTTTTAATGGTTTTGTCCAGTCTGCTGTTAATAAATCTGCTGCTCCCTCACCTTCTCTGCCTCCTTAATAAATGCAGTTTAAGTTGCACACTTCATACTTTAAGGGTTATATAAATGCCTCAGAAGGAGATTTTTCTGTTGATGTAACATGGCAATGATAGGTCAGGTTTCTGGATGATGGAACCCAAATTCTTTCTGATGCAAATTTTGAAACAGTTGTGTTCTCAACACTACTATAGTATTTATCTTGGCCTGTTTCTGGTTCTCAGAATATTGCATCTATAACTTCTTCAGAGGCAAAATAAACATTGCTTTCATTCCCACACTAGTCTGTAAACTGATGCATAGATGTAAATGGTTGTATCTCCTTTTTTATAGATTTAATTTTGTAATTATTGCTAGAACTATTTATTGAAATGGTAGCAGGGTTATTTAATAGAATTTATGAACTAAGCTTTTTTTTCTTATGGCCCAGCTGCAAGTTGTTGACTTGGTTGGTTTTTAACAGGAACAAATGATTGTTGAACTGTGTCATAATAATCCATTTGTGGTTCAGCAATTTACAGCCCCTCTATTTTATTTTGAACTTCTAGATGCTTTTTGCATCCATCTTAGACCTCAGTTCTGAAACCCGACCCTCACTTTCCTCTCCCTGTGTAACAAACCCTGTTGGCCCTGCACCTGTGTCCATGCAAGAAGCAAGACCAGAGTTCATAGTATAAAAATATACTGTTAAGAATGAACTTAACAGTTAATAGTCCTTTCATTCATTCTTTGTTTATTGTTGGCCATTCAGATATTTAAGCATTTGAAAGTGAGGCCATGTTGGATACATGCTCATTCCTGTTGAAACCTGGAATGTAAATGTTGATTTACCTTGAATATCCAATAACACCTGGTTGTCACTCTTCCAGAATGCCCAGCGCCTTTGCGAAACTTATGATAGCAATGCTATTGACTACAAAAGAAAGTATAAAAGCACAGATAGGTGTTCTAGGGTCTTAATGGGTAAATATATACCCTAAGTAGATAATTAACATGGTTTACAACATTTACCTTTTACAGAATGTCAACATTCCAAAAAAATAATACCATTGTTAGTCAAAAGGCAGAACTTCCATTTTATACTTGCCTTTGGGCTTTTCAGAGCTGTGCCTTCTTGATACTGTAGTTTCTTTGTTTCTTAGATGCCAGGAACTAGATTAGCACAGTTTAGAATATCTGCTGATATTCTGACAATGAGTCAATTGAAAAGCACAACCCAGAAGTGATAGGCAGTGCCCAATCTTGGTCCCAGTCCTGGGTTTTCAAACTGTCACCAATTAAGTATATCATTTAATTCCTGTCACCTGTGGATTTCAATAATATACCTAAACAAGGATAGTTCTGAAACCCAGGACAGGGTGCCGGGCTAGTGGAAGTTTAGAACCGTTCAATATGTAATGTAACCATATGCTTTCCCTGTCAATAAACAAGATCATGTTTGGACCTACATTATGGATCACAGATTAGGATAATCCACAATGCTGCTTGCATACATACAGACATGGCATGAGCAGTTGGTAACTTAGTTATTTTATTTTATTTGTAAGTAGGCAGTCTGTTAATATGAGAGCATTTCACAGTATGTACCCTGTTTGTTTTTGTACAGTTTTATCTTTAAGGCAGTTCTGTTTTCCTTTTCATGGTCCACACCAATCTATATCCTTCAGCTGTGTTGCCGTATAGTTGATTCCATTCCCCCAAGAAGGCATTTTACTAAATAAATAGGTAACTGGATGATTTGATTAAAAAAAAAAAAAAAGAAAAATAGAGGTTACAGACCTTAATAGGGGGGGGGGGGGGGGGCTCATCTGAATTTTTAAGTACTTATCTAATGAAATATTAAGAAGCACTTAGAGCTTCTCAACAAATATCTTTATCCATCCCCTGGAGGGAGTAATGAAACTGAGCATGTGCTGCTTACAAGTCCCCCACATCCCCCTCCGCTGCCAGTCTTTAAGAGACTCCTGTTGTTGAGCATTTTGCATTTTCCCTCTAATGGCCGATAATCACTTTAGTTCTTTCAAAGAAGTATTTTAACACATTACCCAAAAAGCCAGTTAGAT
Source organism: Polyodon spathula (assembly GCF_017654505.1). Classification (NCBI taxonomy): domain Eukaryota; kingdom Metazoa; phylum Chordata; class Actinopteri; order Acipenseriformes; family Polyodontidae; genus Polyodon; species Polyodon spathula. The sequence continues at coordinate 40,028,113 of NC_054534.1, forward strand.
TAATCTCATGGTCATTGCAAGAGCCAGAAGGTACCTGATACTTCAGAAGTAAATGTCATTTGTTATCTAAAATAAGTCAGGGTCTCCTTCTCGGAGCTTCAGTCATTATTTGTGTGCCCTTGACACAATTGCCAAAATTATATTAAATTACAAATTTTCTGTAGTTTTAATACAAGACTCATTGTGTGAATCACTCGCTGGTCATTTTATAAGAAAAGTACATTACCAATATTGTTTAAACTGTCTGCAATTCTTTTTTTTTTTCATTATGTCTTTCATTGTATTGGTTGAAAATTAATTTTATAAAAAACATAAAATAAAATCCTTTCCAGACAGCAGTGTACAAGACATAATGCACCAACCAATAGTACTTTACTAATAATGATAACCTATTACAATCTACTTACTTCAGGGTTTTGTTGTAATGGCATACATTACATTGTTCACATGTAACAATTTTGTAATTTAGTAACAAATTATCAAGCAATAGGGGTACTGATATTTGATTTCAAGATGACAACTTAAAATTAACCCTTACATGTGTGAGAGCTATTGAAAAAAAAAATGAAATGTTGCTTTTTTTAACATAGAAAAGTTTTTTTGCAAACTTACTTTACCTTATGTTTATACTGTGCCAGTGTTATACCTTGGAAAACAGTGAAAGTACGTGTGACATATACAGCATGTGTATAGACTACAAGCATGTGTTGAAAAGTGGAAATTGAAAAAAAGCATCTTATGCTAGAAGAAAAAAAAATGCATCCACATATATTTCCATATTCAGATGAAACTACCACCTGCACATGAAAATGTTTATTGTATGTAGAAATGTATACAATAAGCCAAGATATTTTCACAAAATGTGAATACATTGTGTCTGACTGCTAGCGTTTTTGATAATATAAATCTCAACCAGCCTGCCTGTTTGAACTGAGATGAACTGAAACAAAGACTGGTTTCTGCAAACACGGTTTCAAAGTAAAATAATATTAAACATGCTTATTTCAAGAGCAAACCTGTACTGCAGTTTAATAAAAAAACTAAAGTTTAAAAAAAAGCACATTTCTATTCAATGAATTGATGGAAGACTGTTTTACAACTTTTAAACTTTTACTACCCCTCTTATCCATTATATTTTTGCATGTCCATGGTGACCATCAAAACCATTTTTTTTTTTTTTTTTTTTTTTTTTTAAAGAGGGACAATGATCAGTTTGACAGATTATTTTTGGGAGCAAATAAATCCCCAGAAGAAAAGCTTATGAAACCACAGATGCATCTTCAACACTGAGAATGCAGACTAACACTCCCACAGTGCATGCATGGACAGTGAAAATATGATGCATTATTATACAATATTATCCATGCAGTAAGTTTAAGCACCACTGAAGTTAATGCCTCCCAATTGTGGTTGCCAAAAAAAAAGGATATTTTTTTAAATTACAAATAATTGTAGATTATAGTAGATACACAAGCTCCACTTTTCTATTACTGCAGCTGTGCATAATCTCTGGTAACTGCAACTTGTTTTTTGTGAGTAGTCAGAACACTAATGAGATCCTTTTCTTTGTGCTCCACAGCCCCACCACCTATGTGCTTGATGAAGATGAGCCCCCATTTCAGGAGGAGGTTGATTACAGTGCTGAGAGTAATGAGGATGCTGATGTGAACGAGAATGCTGCTGACAATGATCCTTGTACCCAGGAAGACACACTCTCTGACTCCGAGGCAACCAGAGACTACCTACACTGAGCATTACATTCAATGAGAGATCCGACAGCAACATGAAAGCAAATGTTAGTGCTTAAGGAAATTTGATTTATTTATTTATACTGGTAGCTTTTACATTTTTAGCATTACATTCTGATTGCACTTGTTTACTTAATATTGCTGCATGGCTATCCTGAATTTATCTTGTATGAGTTTGATATTTTTCTGCCACGTATTTGTCAAAGAAAACCTCCGGACTAGCTCATTGTGCTGTTGTGCATGTGTTTTTGTGAAGAGTGCACAGTTGTACAGCTTTTTTCTGTAGTATTCAAATCAATGATGTTAATCAAAACATTAAGTATCTTTATGTGATTGTGCTAATAAAAAAAAAAATAATAATAATTTGAAACTTGCTCTAAAATTATGTGGCACAAATTAAATGACCTACAACTTATTTATTTTTTTGAAAGCTTGGACATTAACATTGTTTCTATAATGGTAATGGGTGAAAAGCAGCAATACAGTCCTTTTGTTATGTGCTAAATAAATGGTAGAGCCAGGACCAAAACTATAAGAGAAAAGTCACATGTTTAACAACAAGGGGAGCAAAAGCAACTCAAACCAATCCTAAATCCTTTAAAAATAAAACACACAGGGATTTTCAATGGCTTGTCTAATGAAAGCGGTGGTTCTAGTCCCATTCAGGGATCACTATGTTGGACTTCGGGTTAGGGAATAAAATTATGGGGAAGAAAAGAAGCAATCCTCGTAATGCCCAATCATGTCATTAGCTCATGATATTCAGAACCATGATATAGCATCACAAGGAATATCTGCAGTACTGCAATTGTGTTCTGTATCTGAGGTTACTGTATTGTACAGGGGACTTCAAACAGAATTGTGTTCAATGGTAAACACCCAAAAGTAGCAGCATTTTAGTCCAGCTGTATCTTATTCTCCAGCCACATTGTATGTTGTCATCATCAATGAGATAGTAGATTAAAAAGAGGTCACGATACTACCTTTACAAGAATCGGCTCTCCAAATCAAAAACTTAAGATAAACATCAAAAGAATTGGCTTTCAGGGCACATAAATGGTGTGATGGTGTGTTTTTTTTTTTTTTACTTCTGTGACGAGCTCAAGTTCCTTAAACTTGACATTGGTTTTGCTCCAGACATACACTGAGAAAAACAAGTGAGAGGGATGGCTATAAAGCTAATGGGAGGGTCGGTGTTCAAAACAAAGTGGCACATTCTTGCACGCCCTCAGCAACTGAACTGTAGGATCATGAAACTGCGTAAAACTAACCAACATTGTAGTAATGTTTTTCGTCTCCCTGTCTCCTACATAGGGTGGCTAATTAATATGCATTGAGGACAGTGGGGGGAAAATAATAAGTAGAAATGGTATGTCGAGATCCTAAAAAATTATCTCAGGATCTCGACATTTCAAGATCATGAGGTGAATTATCACAGGATCTTAACATTTCAAGATCATGAGATGAATTCTCAGGATCTTGACATTTTCAAACTGTTATATCGAGATCACATGATCATTTAACTTCACATAATGCATTTTTGTTAAAAAAAAAATGTCCTCAGTGACACACCATACTTACATGATAATGACAACCAGACTTCCTTAAACATCTTACAACCACTACTAACTGCATTGTTCTGTGTTCCAATACACTTAATATTTGTTTTTCTAACCTCTAGAATTTCTTCAGCAGCAGTGGCTTTATATGCATGCCCTATCATTCCTTTGATCTAAAAACTTTCAATATGATTCTCATGCAGGAAAATCAAATCATCAATAAAATATTTAACCATGTTCTAGCATGCACTATACAGTATGCCTGATGATACAAACATTTTTGAAAAGCATGCTGCTCCCTTAAGTACAATTTTCTCTTTTTCCAGTTACGTCTCCTTGGAAATGAAAGCTTCTTGGGTTATGGTGGCACCAGTCCCGCTTCTGTATATATCAGAGACTGTGAGACTATGGGGCTACTTCTGCTGTAGTTAAACTGCATTGTAATTGCCCAGAACGAGGTGTATTTCATTCATGATTGCACCCAAATCATAATGTGTATTTCATACATTTTACACTGGAGCTTAAACTCTTAAAACAGGCCCTGGACTTCACCTGTGTTGTGAAGTATTGTTAAGACACAGCATGGGTTAAAGCATGGCATTGTGTCTGCCACTTGCAACTATGGATGCAACGTGTCTCTCCGGCATGCATTCTTTGTTTGACAGACCTGCTTGTCCTCAGCGTGTCACAACAACAATTTCTGAGGAACTGCTCTCAAAATGATTTACATGATTAGAGGGAGGCAGCAAGCACATTATCTTATCACATTATCAGGTCAGACAAATTGTAGTGTAACTCAATACGTGTGGTGTATGGTTTGTCTTTAGAAAGGCCTTTTTGTGCAGTTTGCACAGTAAAATGAAGATAAGCGGTCCTGGATGCCACAGCTATGATTATGTTTGCATTTATCATGAAATCCTGTAAGATTTTGGCCCAATGCAGAGTACCTAAATCTTGTCACTCACTGCTATTGTCATCCCAGAAGTGCATGCTCTGTAATGTCTTGATAATCCTTTCTCTGCAATCTCACAAAGATATTTGTGTGAACTTTGTAAAGTAGCTTTTTACTTATTGTAGAAAAGAAATACAAAGGAAAAATTCAAAGAGGAATACCACAGGTTTAATAACACAAAACTTGCCAAAAAGTCTCAGGACAATAATATAATTTGTCATGATAAAAAAAAAAGAACATGATAATGTGTGTTTAACACTGTAATTTGATATTGATGACATAATTAGAAGTATTTCTTCTTACAGTAAGTGCTCCTACATGCCCTTGTGGAATAATATTCCTACCAATATGTTTTAAAACAATTTAACGTGGAGACGCGTGTATTTATTTAGTTTCATTTATTTACATTACCAGCTGCTGTTTAATGGTGGAACAGCATCTCATTTTAATAAACACTTAATAAAGTACATTTTAAACATTAAACATGCAGTAGGATAGAGAAACACTTTACATTAATTGTTTTGTCCAAACCAACACCATTGTTTAAAATGTTTCTGAACCTAACAGGTGGGAAACTCATACAAAGCTATCAGTGGAAACAGAAGCAAAGATTGAGCCTGGCAGGGTGTACCTGTCAATCATCTATTAGCCAATGTGCAGTAACCTCAAAGTCAGGTAAAATAAAACATGTCTGTTATCGTCATGTTATCTGTGTCGTACCGTTGAGTACACCTCCTCCCCAAGGGGTTTATCTGTGTTACTAAAACTATAACTTGGGTAGTCCATATCTCTGACCAGTTGTTTGATATGAGTAGGTAATAGCAATATCCTTGTTCAATGAATGGTTGTAATTGAATTTCTTTGGGATGTGGTATTACCCTTTCCAAGGATGAATCCAGTTCATGTAAGTCTTGAGTTACAGATACTTCAATTCATCTGAAAACATACCATATTTCTTTATTATTACCAATAAGGCAGTGTAATGTATCTGTAATGATCTGACTGGTTTCCTTGAACTGAAATTCATCCAAGAGAAAGACAAACATATACTTGGTGTACAACTGCACAACCTGTGAGTAAATTATGTCTAAAATAAACTAAAATCTGCATTAAAATTCCAGACACATATCATTTGTGGTATTTTGATTTTGTATTTACACAAATTATTATTTAAAGTTCTAGGTACCAGGCAGAGAATGATAATAAATACATAATTAATACTAATAGCTTAGTTAGTTTTTTTAAACTTGCAGGATAGTTTTGATATAAAATAATCTTAGTGTTCTGTGGCAGCCGGCCAGAACATTTTTGGAAAGATAAATTCACAGGGTACTACACTTGTGTTTTGAATTAATTACTAAAATTGGACTTGTTTCAGAAAACTTTCAGCAGGAACATACTGTAATTTAGACTTGAGTGAGGGACAATCCTCTCCCCTCGTCATCACACAAACACACTGTGACAGGGTAAAGGATCATGTCCCCTGACACTCCATATAAATATTATTTGTATGTGTTAAGCCAGTTAAGCTCCAAGCTTAGAGACCTGGTGCAGTGGTCTTCAGGAGACTTAATTGGTTAAATCGCAAATGTGGAAAGGCAGCACTAGTTGCTCGTTAGAGAGTTATAAGCTGTTTGAAATGGACCCTGCTTTCTGGGTTTGAGTGTTATTATCTTGTATTTCCATGTTCTGCCACTAAGAAGTAGTGACGATAGCACAATTATTTGTCTGTATTTTTTGTTTTGTTTGTTTGTTTGTGTTTCCCTTGCCTTGACCATAAAGGTGCAAGGAAGATAGCACTCTGTATGTTCCATTAGCGGCTGACGGCCCAAAAAACGGGAGTCAGAAAAAGGGAAAGGGATTGGCGTCCCCTGAAGTCCCCAGCAGCAGTACAGTTTTAATATTGCATTCGGACTGACAACACTTCTCATAGCTTCTTAACATTTTACCCCAATTTGGCTGTTAAACGCATTTTCTCCACTAGCCAACCAAGAAGATAGTAGCCCATTATAATTTATTTTAATAAACTTATCTTACACACTGGCAGCATATGTTTAAAAATGCAACATATACAACATTAATATAGCACTTCAGTTTCATGACCACATCACTAACATACTTTGTATATAATAAAGTTGTTAAGTCAGAAGAGGCACAACTACAAACCTGTTTCGTTGATCTGCCATGCAAAAAAAAAAAAAGAGCCATAGTTTAACCATGTGAACTAATTAACAGTTACTGAAAGAAAACAGGGCCAGCAAGACGATTATTAGCTGTGCCCCCAGTCAGCCAATCCACTCTCTCATAACAAGCACTCTGTAATGATATGTTCTTGTTAGAATTTTCCATTTTTGATAGTGGCCTCCCTTTAAATTGAATATAAAGTTTTTCTATGTAATCTTCATCAGCTCTTCATCTTGATAAACAATGTTATTCATTGTACCATTAAAACTGCCTGCACATGACAATAAAATATATGAGTTTAAATATATTAAATACATGCTCATAGTTTATCTGAACAGTGGCAGATATCTGAATGGATCAATATTACAGAACTGTCTGTGTCTCGGTTTGTTGTTTTTGAAAGATGCTATCTGAGTTCCAGTTTGGCTAACCAGGCAGTTGGAGGTACAGAATTGGTTGCTTTCGTCAATGCAAAGTCTTAATTGGCTGGTTTTGAGGCATAATAAAATAAATGTCGACCAATTGAGTCTTTGTTTAGTGTTTATTGTCCAATAGATGTGAATTAAGCTTAAAAATACAGCACTGCCATTGTACTGTATTTAAAAGCAGATAGGAGTTTATAACAGGCTTGTCTCCTTAGTCTCCTCTGGGCTGTTCTCTCTCTACAGCCAGAATTGCTGTTAATATTGGAATGTTGACTCTGGGGTTTAGATTAAAATGTTTATTTTTTTTAATATATTTTATGTTACATGTTTAAATAAATATATATTATATATATCTATATTATATATATTATATGATATATATATATATATATATATTCTTATAAAGAAAATCATTTTTTTCACTTTGTATTGATATTTGAAGGAGGAACAGCCTCCCTTGCCTCCTCTAAGACCCTCCACTGGTTTGTTGTTTACTTTTGTTTTGTTAAAAACTACCAATAAAGGACATTATTTATTTTTAAAACTGTGACAGACCCCTGTTCTTTTGCACACTTCCAGGCAAGGCCTAAAACAAAACCTGCTTACACACATACACACACACACACACACACACTGCATATCAGCAACTTGGCGTCAGTATGCTAAACATGAAATATCAGGCTTTGAGTTAAAGTATTTTGAAGAATGTATAAACAATGTATAAACAGTAGGTTAAACAGTTCTTTGGAAACAGAGAAGAAACTTCTAAAAAAAGATATTATAAACTGCAATATGATTTAATTAATCAAAATGGCCTTTTAAAGACCAGTCCTCAACATAACATTTTAAAATAGACCTTAACGTTTTGCCCGTCATTTTCCGGTTAACCCTTAATTAAATGCTCAATGAATCCTTAAAGTAAAAAAGTCACTTAAGTGACGATATTGTCAGTAGAATGGCTTCTGTATTAAGATGTGCTAAGATTCAGCACTACTCCTAATATAGTGCACTGCTGAATTGTTTTGTTCTTTGACTTATTTAAGTCAACATCCTGATATAAAGAACAGTAAACATTTTTTTGTATTATTCAGACAATATTTGTGCTGATATTTTAGGATGGCAATGGTGTAAAACACAAATATGGCTTAAGTAGTTTATCACTGAGCCAATTACAACTGGTATTGGCAAATCCTGTGTCACTTACAAGGGATTATTAACTGATCTGTCTTTCCCTTGGTTGCTTCCACAGAAGAGTTTTGACAATCATGTGACTCCAAGGAGAAATATCCCTTAATCTCTTAACTTTTGTTTTACAGGTAGATTAATGTATTACATTGGTGTGAAGCAAGCTGCACCCACACTGTTGTGATAGGATGTGGACACAGGTGAAAACTCCAATAAGAGAGCCATCAATAGGGTGTTGGTTTTAAAGCAATGACAAATATTACCGTACATGCTGCTGACAGAGAAGAGATCCAACAGAGGGAGCCAAATTCCATCCTATTCCAATATTACCATATTCAATTTCTAAGACATATGTGGAGAAATTATGGTTCTTATTCATACATGAATAAACTCAAAATAACTTTTTCACATGAGAATGTACTCATCTATTGGTATTTTGGGGTAGATGTAAATATACGCGCAGCGCAAATAATTGCATTGCGGTCAGGCAATTATTTTGTACTTCGCCCTGTGTAAGCTTAAGAGCAAGGCAAATTGCTCAACACTCACAAATAATGATCCGCAATTAAGATAATGAGGGTCTCAATGAGCGCATCGGTCTATTTAGTGGTGCACTTGCAGCACAGAGGTGATAGAGTTAGGAGTACAGAAAGCAGTAGGCGCTGTATGACATTTGTGGAGCACAAAAATACAAACCAAAAAAAAACAACTAAGTCAGACGAGCAGCAAAGTCCTCTTGGTGCATGGAAAAGAAAGGTTTTCTGAGAAGGAGCTGAGAGTCCTTACAGCTGAGGTCACTCAGCATGAAACAGAGTTGTTTGAAAAAGCTAGCATACATCAATTATGCAAGTACAGTCGGCATCGACTAATCGGGATACTGATAATCGGGATTTCTGCTTAAATGGGATACAACGCTGAGAGACGGTTCTTCCCCAATGCTATTTATGTAGTTTAATTGGGACGTCACTTTGTTTATTTGGGATACAGTATTTTCAAATGATGAATGGAGATCGCTTTTCAGAGCAGGACAGGTTCGCATAGCACAGTGCAGTGAGTACGTGATTACGCTGTGACTTGCGTAAATTATGTAAACCATGTTGAAATCTTGAAGGAGCTGGAGACTCCTGTGGTTTCTCAGGCTGCTGTTGCAAAGAAAGTTGGCGTCTCAACATCGTAGGTGCCTCACCTTGATAAGATGTGATTTCATTCTTTCATTTCATGTAGAAATAAAAAACAACATTTAATTTTATTTAGAAATAAAAACAATGACTGGTATTTTTAATTATGTATTTAACATTTAATCATAATTTGATGTGATTTCATTCTTCTTTTCATTTAGAAACGAATGGTGTGACTAATGTTGTCTCAACTGCCTCTCATTTAATTGGGACAACTGCTTATTCAAGATATTTTTACTTCTCCCGAGGCTTCCCAATAAAGCGGCGCCAACTGTGTCCTTAAGAAATTATATGTATTGGCCTGCTCTTTTTAGCATGACATCCAGAAATTTGCCTAGCACTCTTGAAAAGGCGGATTGGACTATCCAGACTCGATTGCTAATCATTCATTCAATTAGAGTCGCGGTACAACTGCACGTGAATTAATAAAGTGCAATTCCCTGTGCTCACAAATTATTACTTTTTACTTGCACGTGAAGTGCTGTGCAATCCTCATGCCTAAATCCAAATATACATTTTAAACACTTGTGTTACACAGACCCGTTTATATCCTGTGTACCAATAACTATACACCAACATTAACATGCAACATACAACACAAAATACACATGGGAGTGGGCACTTTGCCACAAGAAGATATTTTCACCAGTGAGAAAAACGGCACACTAAAATCATCTACGTTTGAGCTGGAGAGATATTTGGAGGAAACACATACAGATTCAAAAAGGCAGGAGCCTATGTCAGTTCCTTTAGATATCTCACCTATCAATCTACCCAAATACCAAATAGAGGACTGTGCACCTAAGTGGAAAGAAGTAGAGTAAGCTGTGAAAAAAAGCAAGGGCATCATCATCTTTAGGGCCTAATGGAGTTCCATACAAAGTGTACAAGAGTGCTTCTGGAGTTCTATGAATCCTGTGGAAATTGTTGAAAGTGGCATGGCGCCGAGCAGGTGGAGTCTTTATATCAAAAGAAAATGATTCTACAAGCATCGGTCTGTTTCGTCCTATTTCCCTATTAAACGTATAAGGTAAGATTTTCTTCAACATTATTGCTCCAATATTGTCAACCTACATATTAAAGAACTGCTTCATTGACACTTCAGTACAAAAAGCAGGCATTCCAGGTTTCCCAGGATGCTTAGAACACATCAGTGTGATCTGGCAATGAATTCAATCACCAAAAAAGGAGAGGAAGGAGCTCCAGGTGACATTCCTGGATTTGGCTAATGCATATGGTTCAGTGCCAATTTTTTCACCGTACCGATGACAATCACAAATTTAGTGAAAGCTTACTTTGGAGATTTGCAATTTAGTTTTTCAACTTCAGAAATCAGCACTATATGGCAATGCCAAGAAGATGGAATAATGGCAGAATGTACCAATTCTCCCTGGCTTTTACCATAGAATTGGAAGTAATTATTAGGGCATCAAAATGGGTAGTGGGAGGAGAGCGCTTGGCTTCTGGAATGCGACTACCACCAATTCGAGCATAAATGGATGACTTGACAACAATGACTACAACAGTAGCCTGCACTAATCGGTTATTGGGCAAATTAACCAATAACATTGAGTGGGCATGAATGCAATTCAAGCCCACTAAATCAAGGAGCATCTCTATAATTAAAGGTAAAGTAGTGGATAAGAGGTTCTACATTAATGGTGAGGCAATACCAACAGTATCTGAGAAGCCAGTGAAAAGTCTAGGGAAATGGTACGACGGGGATCTAAAGGACACAGTTTGTGTGGGAGAAGTTAGACAACAAGCAGTGGAAGGATTGAAGAGCATAGACAGCAGCGCTTTACCAGGCAAACTGAAACTCTGGTGCATTCAGTTTGGTCTACTGCCAAGACTGCTGTGGCCACTGACTGTGTACGAGGTTTCCTTGACAACATTTGAGAAGCTGGAAGCTTTAATCAGTTCATACCTCAGGAAATGATTGGGAGTTCCACGCTGCCTCAGCAGAGGGGGACTTTATGGTAAAGAAATACTGCAGCTACCAATCTCTGCTCTAACCGAGGAGTTTAAGTGCGCCAAAGTCTGACTGGAAATGACATTAGTAGATTCACGCAACAAATGTGTAAGGGAGGCAGCACCTGTGTTGAAAACTGGAAGAAAATGGATGACAAAGAAAGCTGTGGAAGATGCTAAGGCTGCCCTTCAAATTGGAAATATTATGGGGCAAGTTCAGCATGGAAAAGGAGGTTTTGGTTTCAGTTCAGCTCCTCCTACATGGCATAAGGCAACCCTAGCTCAATTGAGGAAGCTAGTAGTCAATGAGGTGCAAAAGCAGGAAGAGAGGATCAGGTGTGTAAAGGCCATTTCCCAGACCAATCACGAAAATGGATGAGATAGGAGAGTGTGGGAGAAACCAAGATCAGCTGGCAAGATCTTTGAACAATGGAACAGAGCAGGATCAGTTTCCTCATCAGATCAGTATATGATGTTCTCCCATCACCACAGATTCTAAACCTCTGGGTGGGTGAGGATCCCTCATGTCCTTTGTGTTTATCACCTGCAACATTAAGGCACATTTTGACAGGATGTAAGGCGGAGGGTGGTTTACTTGGCACCATGACCAGGTACTGCGATGTTTGGCCTTAGCATTGGAAGACAAGCGTAACCTGACCAATAGGTTGCCACCAGTTCCATCAAAGCATTACACACAAAAGACAACATTTCTCCATCCAGGAGAGCAACCACCAAGAAAAGGTGTTAAAAGCAAGCCTTGCCCAGGACAACTGGAAGCTGCTAGAGACTGGAAGATGCTGGCAGATGTTGGTCAACGGCTTATTTTTCCAACTGACATTGCCACCACTAACGTTCGACCAGACATTGTCTTGTGGTCTTGATCAGCACGCCTTGTTCATCTGGTAGAGTTAACATTGCCATGGGAAGATGATGTGGATGAGGCGTATGAGAGGAAGAAACTTAGGTATGCTCAACTAGCTGCTGAAGCGGAAGAGTGAGGATGGACAGTTCGAGTTTACCCAGTGGAGGTGGGTTGTTGAGGATTTGTGGCACATTCTGCAACCTGGTTTCTCAGAGCTGTCGGTTTCAGTGGCCAAGAGTTGTGTCTCACCGTGAAGAACTTATCTGAAGCAGCAGAAAGGAGCAGCAACTGGCTGTGGTTGAGATGGAAAGATTCTGGATGGGGATTTCAAGCACCATAGAAAGAAAACAACGCTGATGTACAGGTAAGTAAGCTGTTCTGAGCTGAGTGGAGGATGTAGGGGGGTGATGATGGGACTCCAGAATCACTGTTGAGCCCTCTTGAGGTGTCGTGAGCTAGTCAACGAAACACTGAGAATGGAAGGTGCCCAGGTGAAGACCCCAGAGATGTACCCTACTTAGCTCAATCCAGATGGTTGTCATGCTTATGCGCTGGGGAGACCACACTGGGTTGATTCCCAGAGCCAGTATTGCAGCCGTTGCATGTGCTGAAGCGCTGGGGAGGCAAAATGAGCCGATCCCTGGAGCCAGCATTACACTTCAGCAATCAACAACAGATAGAAGGATATCTACACCTCAAATGGAAAACAACACAAATGGATGGAGATGCAGACGGTTCACATTAGTTTACTGCAAAGCTACGTCTCAGTTGGTGCTTATCTTGGCGAGAGTTCAAATCAACATGAAGTTCAACATCTACTCTCATGTAATGGAAATCATAACTGATTTACAAATCTTCTCAAAACATTTATCACAGAGTCATAAATACTTACACAATTATCAGTACCCTTTGCTTGCACCAGTTTATATCTTGGTTCAATAAGTATTGATGCCTTGTTGTTTCAGATAGTCAATCAACAAATGTACTGCTACAAGTTAATTAAAAATGAATTTGACTTTAAATGGCATAACCTTCAAATTGCATATTTGTTTTTACTCCAAACTACAACTGAAAAATTGCTTAATACAGACAACTTGTCAAAGCATGTACAAGCATTTTGACAACTGAAATAGAATGAAAACATGGTGGACATAAAAATACAGACTAAAAAGTTATTGGCTTTCTAAAGTATCAAAAACAACATCAGAGCATACATCATCTCCTTCGCAGGACTCTTTAGAACACAAGTACTGTACACATCTGCCTCCTCCAGCAAGCATATTTACTTTTAATTCTACAAGAGATGAAAATAGATGTTACATTCTTTCCATGACCTGCTGTGAAAACCTGGCAGAACATTTAATCCCTGTAATATGTTACCTGATACACCTTAGAGACCTCACAGTATCAGCAGTAGTGACTAATGCAGTCATGAGATCAGACCACACTGACAGCAGCACTCTTTAAACTTCCCTGCATTATTTAATCCTTACTCCAAAATAATGTTTTTGTACATGCTGATGTAAAGCATTAAAAAAGCAAAGCACAATTTCCTTAGCACTGGATTTTAATTGTGTCTGGTATCCCTACTTCCTAAAGAAGATTCAGCTTATCTGTTCTAGAACAAACCTTTCCTTTTTGATTTCCAAACTTCGACTCCGTCCATCACTGGAATAGTGCTATTTTTTTTAAAAATGCTACAGTACAACGGAACAATCAATAAACCATCCTAAAATTCTGATACAGTACAGAGGACACCGTTCAGTTTCAAATTCAGTGTTCTGGTTACACCTTATTGGCTTGTAAAGGTTGTCGTTCAAATGGCGTACTTCACTTGGTAAATATGTATTAAGATTCTGATCATATCCGCACAGCTTTCCGACAAAATAAAAAACCTCAAACCACAGCTACAGATTCGTTTCAACAGATGGGATTCTGTTTTTTGTGATTCTGATTTGTTCTGGAGGGTCTTCTATTTACCACCACGAAATACAACAAAACCTGTTTTCGACAAATATCTCACAATTATGTAGAAGGTGCGGAGCCGACTTCTTACACAGGTTGCCATGCCAAGGAAATCTTGTTTTAAAAAAAAAAAAAAAAACAGCTCATTTTATTTTACTGCTTATTCATAGAAAAAAAGAAAGATGTGAAACATACAGTCAGGGGTGGAGAGTAATAAAGTATCTCGTTACTCGTTCTTTCAGCACACTGACTCGTGTGCTGGTGAGGATTCTGATTAGGTAAAGCAGAGTGTCTGCTTGCTTTGATGTTGAGCTAGTATGTTGATGCCCAACCAGAGACCATTTCAATTTTTAAAATAACCAATCAACAAACACAAAGTTTAGCTGCAGAGGATGTGTTAGTAGTTTAGAAGAGTAATAGGAATCTACAAGCAGATTCAAAACAGGATTTCACATTTTTTACATTTGATCCTAGAATATTTCATGAATTGTGTTTTATTTATGGATAAAGGTTGTGACCAAAATTTTAATTCCTGATTTGAGATTTAAATTATGTGTTTGAGCTCAAAGGATCAGGCTTAATCGTGTGGTAATGCCCACTTCGTGCAGTTAACTTACATGCCCGATCTTAAGGCGAAAAGGCTCCTAAGAGCTCAAATGCTATTAGAACATGGATACGATAAACAAAATTTTAAAAAAATATCTTTTTCTAATAATTTTATCCTGATTTTATGAAGAACTAGTTTTGGTTACTAAGCATTTACCTCAGTATTCCATGATTAATGTGGTTTTCTCAAAACACATCTGTGGTCTGTTCTGGCTATTCTGTTTAATCCAAGCTGTTTGTACCCTGTTTCGTGAAGTGTTTTTTTAAATATGATTTGAGTGCATATTTGTACAGCCAGCTAAATATCAATATTTACTGTTAGGCTAATTTTTTAATGTGTTACTGGTAATAGTGCTGTTGTGTTCATAAAGTTAATTCAAAGTGTTGTTAAAACAATTAACCCTCTAATTTTAACACAGAGTAAAATGTATTTTCAGGGGGTAAAATGCAACATTAACTTGAAGTCATGAGTAATCTCGATAAATACTGTACAATCTTTAATGGTAAAGGGGTAGGCAATAAAAGAGCCTTCCATTTTAACTGCAATGTTACTTTGAATTGCTGTACAACCATGCATGTGTTCAACAAGGTTCTTTATTGGCTCAGCGCATTTTTATCAAGGTATCACACTGACTGCATATGTTACTTATTTTAACATTACATTTTTTAACTTAGTGAACATGTTAAAACTTCAGTATAAAGCCATACAGATGAATAAAATAAGGAAATTAATTAATAAGTTATAAAACAGTTTGTTTAATATTATAGGCACCTTTTTTTTAGCGGTTGCCTCTGACGATGGATGCAGTTGGATTTATAGCTGGACTGGGGTGTTTACCCTTCAACCTCCTTAGCTTTGAATTGTTCTTATTCTTACTGTGATTGACTATGAAGACAACGGGGCTAGCTAGAGACAACCCTGGTTCCCTGAAAGAGAATGACAACCATAACCAAATGGGAAAGAGCCATCTCTTACCCCCCATCACTGAGCATATATAAAAAAGCTGCCCTATCAGGGCCCTGCTTGAGGGGAAAGTCCCTCCCACCTCCTGCTGAAGAGGGACATCCTCACAGTAACATATCACCATTTTCTTTCAAAATCTAAGGTCAGCTGGGGACACGACCTCGAAGGGTAGTGGTTGGCATTCTCTTTCAGGGAACCAGGGTTATGGTAATAATCTAATGTTCCCTTTCAATTCAATGACAACCATTACCGAATGGGAAGCTGTACCAAAGCTGTTGTGGCTCCAGATTACCGACAGTACAACCCACGGCGATAGCCTCAGGGCCCACATGACGCCTAAGGGCATGCTGCCTGCAACACCCTAGAGCCCAGAGAGGGTCTCGCTCGGTTTGCAACTTCAAGGCGGTAAAATAGCACAAATGTCTGACTACCTGTCCATTTAGCAGCATTGCATAACTCATCTAAGGAGGCGCCATGAAGGAAAGCCCACAAAGTTGCCTGGTAGAATGGGCCTTAATGTCCTCCGGTAACGGGGAGTCCGTCTGTTCATACGGCAAGCGTATCGCATCTGCCACCCAATGTGCTATACGTTGCTTCGATAGGGCCTGACCTCTAGACCGGGACCAATAGCAGACAGAGAGCTGGTTGGACTGTCTCCAGGACGCAGTCCTATACAGATAACAGCACAGAGCCCAAACTGGGCATAGCGTGTGCTGTCTACGGTCTTCCTCTGACTTGTGCGGAGGAGGTCTGAAAGTTTCAAAAAACACTGGTTGGTTAATATGGAATGAGGATACCACCTTTTTGGCAAAAAGGATGGATTTGTTCTTAATGTTACCCGTGAGTATTTTCCCGTACAAGCCATGCATGTATCGTCACTGGACAGCACATGAATCTCATTTACTTGTCTGGCAGACGTAATGGCTATTAAAAATGCCACCTTCAATGAAACAGGGCGCAGTTATGCTGACACCATGGGCTTGAATGGGGGACCCATAAGAGCCCACAGTACCCGTTCTAGATCCCACTTGGGGACTTTTCATGGGAGGACAAAGCCTCCGAGCCCCTTTAAGAAAATGCACTGCCAGGAAATGTGCCCCTGTCAATTTTCTCATGGCACACTGATATTGCTGCCAGGTATACCTTCAAAGTGGACGCTGCTTTTCCTGTGTCAAACAAGTGTTGTAAGAAGGTTAATATCGTCTCAATAGGGCAGGTCACAGGATCGTGACCTTCGGCAAGGCACCAGTCTTGGAAAACTTTCCATTTATATGAGTACTGGGCTCTAGTGCTCGGTGCCCTAGCAGACTGTAGTGTTTCTACTACTGCATCTGGCAAACCTCATCTGAATAGACGGCTACGTTCAATGGCCAGACCCAAAGTTGGAGCTGGGGTGGGTTTGGGTGTCATAATAACCCTTCCAGTTGGCTCAGGAGGTACATGTGCAGCTGGAGCAGCGCCTCGTCCATCTGGGTGCAACCAGCAAAACCTGTGCTCTCTCCACCCTGATCCTCCCTAGTGTCAGGGGTAATAATGGTAGCACAGGGAACGCATACAATAGCCCCTGTGGCCAGGGGTGAGCTAAAGCGTCTACTCCCAGGTGGCCCCCGTTTCTCTCCATGGAGAACCAAAGGGGGCAATGAGTGGACTTGGTTGTGGCAAAGAGGTCATCTCGTGCAGGTCGAAACCTCTCCCAAATCTGTTTCACCACTTGAGGATGCAGTCTCCATTCTGAACTGTCTGGAGCTCTTCTGGACAGGAGGTCTGCTGCCTTGTTGTCCACACCGGGGAGGTGAACCATCCTGATGGAACGCAAGTTTCTGTGCGTCCAGGACAGGAGTCTGTGCGCTGCGTGGTGAAGGCCCAGCAAGCGCAGGCCACCTTGGTGGTTTACGTAGGCTACCACTGTAGTATTGTCCGTCTGGACCAGCACATGTTTGTGCACTAACTGCTGGTGAAAATGAAGAAGCTTGCAGCTCTTGAAGCTTGCAGCTCTTAGGCATTTATGTACTCATGCTGCCAATGTCCCTTCTACTGACCTCTTATTCCTCTCCCACTCCAGACTGCTCCCCAGCCCAGGCTGGTGGCATGTGTAGTGATCACTTCCCTTCTGTGAGGAGAGGGGAGATCCGAGGCGCAGATTGCCAGGACGGAGCCACCACTCCAGTGTATTCGGCATCTGGACACTCGCACCAGCCGGTACCGATCTCGGACCAGGTGCACCTTGAGCATATTTACCCAGGCTTGAAGTGGGCACATTCTCAGCAGCCCTAGTGGAAGGATTCTAGAGGCAGCTGCCATCAGCCCCAACAACCTTTGATATACTCTGACCTGTAGGAGAGCGTCCTCTCTGAATAGGGAGAGTGTAGCCTTCAACAACCGAATCCTGTCTTCCGACAGTGAGGCAAGCATGCTCACAGAGTTCAGTTTGATCCCCAGGAACACTGTGGACTGAGACAGTACGAAGTTGCTCTTCTGTTGATGTATCGAGAGCTTTAGCTTCGTCACATGATCTATGACCTGTTTTGTGTGCGCCTCAGCACGTCTTTTGGAATGCGCGCAAACTAGCCAATCGTCCAGATAGTTCAGGATCCGAATACCTGGCAACCTTAGTGGAGCTAGTGCTGCAACCATGCACTTTGAAAATGTGTGGGGCGCCAGTGAGAGGCCAAATGGCAGCACGCAGAATTCGTATGCGTTGCCTTGAAAGGCGAAGAGCAGATATTTTCTGTGCGCGAGACGGATTGGGACGTGAAAGTAGGCGTCTTGCAGGTCGATCAATGTGAACCAGTCGCCCGGTTGAACGGACTGGGGGATACGCTGTGCTGTCAACATGTTGAACTTCTTCTGTTTGAGGAACAAATTGAGGACCCTGAGGTCTAGAATAGGTCTGTAACCGTGGTCCCTTTTGGGCACCAGGAAGTACCTGGAGTAAAAGCTGCTGATGGCATTGCTTGGATCTACCAAGCACACAGCGTTCTTCTGTTGAAGATTGGCAATCTCCTATTGAAGGAATATAACGCTTGCTGGTTCGACGGTGGTGAGGAGCACACCCTTGAAGGGTGGCGGACCTAAGCGGAATTGTAGAGTGTATCCATGTCTCCTTGTCGATAGCAGCTATCTGGGTGCAGCTTTGCCATGGGTCATTGCCTTGGGTCAGTCCGGTTATGAGGGGGGTTGGTGGCAGCCGGGGACCCTCAGGGGAGGTAACCCTTGGACTTGGGAGGGGGTGGGTCTTTCTTAGGCCCCAGCCTCGGTCTCCAGCCGGAAAGCCGGCTACCCCTGGCCGACAGTGGTCCCTTTCCGCCGGCTCTTCCTTCGAGGCTTCATGCAGTGAAAATAGAATAATGTCCGCTTACCAATCTCCCTAGAGGGGTCGAAAACAGCTCTAGTCAGTAAACTGACACGAGAATAAGGCAGTGGCACTCTCAAAAATGCTCGAAAGCGTGATTCTACCGTGGATTATAAAATTTGACAGTAAAAAACAGACAAATCAGCCAAATTTGGACAAAGAAAGCACGAAGCAATCTGTGATCTGTCTCAGTGGAGTGGGAGAGAAAATGAAGATGTGCTACAGTGAGGACATCCCTCTTCAGCAGAAGGTGGGAGAGATTTTCCCCTCACAGAAGGGCCCTGATAGGGCAGCTTTTTTGTATATGCTCAGTGATTGGTGGTAAGAGAGGGCTCTTTCCCTTTCGGTAATGGTTGTCATTCAGTTGAAAGGGAAATTTTTTTGAGTTGGCTTTTCTTGTCTACAGTTTCCCAGTAACTGAATTCTGTAATTGTATTCTGGGATATGTAGTTGTGCGTTAAAGTTTTAGGGGAGTCGAACAAGCTGTGCAGCAAAATTGCTATGAGTATTTTTTACGCATTATATTTAAATTTAGTGAGTATTTCTGATTTTTTAATGCGTAAAAATGGCAGATATGCAATTTATCTGGACTGCTGCAGTCAATATTATATTAAAAAACATTACGACAAATAAGACATTAGATAGCAATTTATCAATAAAATAACATACTAACATTAGACTAATTTGTCAAAGCAACTTCTATAGATTTCACTGGATGAGATTCTTTTATAATCACTTAGCTTAAAAACTGTAAATGCAATTATGATGGGAACTACTTCATAGCTTACATAAAACAAGTAAAGATGTAGGGTTTTGGTTCTTTAATTGCAGTGCTCTGTTAGTGAAATATCTGATTCCATATCTTAAGATATTCTCCACTAGTAGCCTACTGCATGCAACATAGTATTACTTACATAGACATAGACATGCTTTAAAATGACATCACAATGAATACCACAAGTTACCAAAATTACAATATGAACTCTATTTATACAGCTTAATACTTGTGTGCACTTTCCATGTGTATAGTTTAGGTAAAGTAGGATGTCTTAAGACAGGGAGACCAGGATTTGTGGTACACTCGACAGCTTTGAAGCCCTTTTCAAGAGATGACTTTGAGTTAAAACTCTTGTCTTAAATGTATTATTGAAACAAAGGGAGGCAGAAAGAGTTTCTGATTGACTAATCATATCAGGGCTGAGACAGTTTGAAGTGGAGGTGTCAATCACTGTCTCTTGTGTCAGCTAAGCTCAGAGTAAATGACCATGATTAATTGCTGGAAAACTAGTTAGTCTCCCCATGTTGTGGACTGAGTGAGTTACCTTGATTAATTTGCAGACTTAACTTAATTACTGAGAATGCTCATCTTAACTGTTAAAAACAAGCTAGTATGACTTACAATTCCCCCCTTTCTGAAGGAAGATAGCACCAGAGCAGCTATGCTACTTCAGAAACTTTGGTCTTAGCAGGCATGTGGTTTTGATTCTTATTCAACCAACAATTTCTAGACATATTCTACATCTAATTAACAGGAAGAATTGTAATAAATAGAAACATATGCATTAGAAATAACATTTTCAAAAAATGTAATAATTACAATTAATAAGAAAGAACATAGTGAAAGCATGTAACGGGAGGTTTGACAACAAACTTGACAGGTGGTTGTGGCGAAAAGTCTATCAAAGTCATCGGCATGCATTTGACTCAGGCAGTCCTCTTATTCTCCGTGTCCAGGCCGAATATGCCATATCCATGACCTTTTCTGGAGACACAAGGGATAAGGTTGGCAACAAAATCCTCAATTTACATAGTAGCATGGGTTTCTGCCCCCTTTGTTACCATTTTGCTCAGAAAAGCTGGACTCGGCGTCGACAAGGAAGATCCTGCGCCAAGCGGTTCCCTTAGTGGTGTTTGGGTGGAATGACGTTTACTGTGGCAGTGTTGGCAAATCAGGCAGCTGGGTCCTCCTCTGCCTGGTTTGTGACAAAGCCTAGTTCTGCATTGCCTTCTTCACGTACATGTCACTATCTGTTTGAATTTGGCATTCTTGTGAGTAGATATCTGGGTCCTTGATTTCTGCCCATAGTTTATTGTAAGTTTTATCCTGTGCATTAAGTCCCTTCCAATTAATAGTTCTTTACTTTATGGTAGCTAATGTATACAGGGTGACAGACTTGTTTCATTAAATGTGGTGGTCAGCAAGCATTTGCAACTGGGTTTTTGTACATTCTTGCTGATGTATCCAGTTAATCTCATCTTACTGTGGTGTTCTTTAACATTTTCCCTTGTTTTTGTAGTTCAGCTTTGAGGGCTTTGACCAAGTCATTTGTCATCAGGGTCATTTCTGCACCTGGGTTGAGAATTGCTTCTTCTTGAAAAACATTTTGGACTGTTCTATTCTGTTCAGTGTTCTGATCTGTGTTCGGGGTTCTGTGTTCTGTGAATGTCACAAAGACGGCTGTAATGGGTGATGTCAGACCAGAACCAGGAACCAACAAATAAACAACAGAGTGGTGGAGTTTGGTGAAGCTGAACGATTGTTACTGGGAACAGAAAATAAAACGTAAAGACAAACAAAACACAGGACATGGCACTGGCAGCCAAAACAAAGAGACAAACAAAAATGACTACACAGACTAACACGGTGAGCTGCTATTATTATATATGTTACTTTTTTTACTTTCTACTCTCCACACCCGTTCTCCACTCACCAAACACAAACCCTGAGTGAGTGAAAACATGCTGCTTTTATGCAGCTATACTGAGACTCGATTGCTAATCAATCATTCAGTTGGAGTCTCGGTACAACTGCACATGAATTAATAATCAATTCCCCGTGCTCGCATATTATTACATTTTACCTGCACATGAAGTGCTGTGCAATCCTCGTGCATAAATACAATTATACATTTTAAACCACTTGTGTTACACAGACCCATTTATCTCCTGTGTACCAATGACTATACACCAACATTAACACACTACACGTAACGTACAACATCGAAATACACACAGGGGTGGGGCAAAATTGCCACAGTGACTGAATAAACAACATTTGATTTTGTACAGTTCTCCTTGTCTTGGCTCACTTATTTCTTTACCCAAAATACATAGCAGACTTATGTCTTTCCAGTCTTTCAGCTCTGACTTTCCTATTATGGATGCCAAAATAGGTTTTCTCTTTAGGTGTGCTCACTTTTTCTGTCACTGACGAGGAGAGAAGGAATCAGAGCTAGGAAGGGCGCTAAGTAAGGTTGGTGGTGCGCTTTCACAGAGGCCTACTTGATAGTAGGACGGAACCAGAAGTCGGCCGTCTTGGAGAAAGGGCGTAGTTGCAAGACTGCTAAACAAATCTATTGTGATCAGCTCTGGGACACGCAATGATTGGATAGAAATACTAACATGCCAGAGTGCTTTTGTCTTTGTTATTGTTTATTTTGCAGAAGAGTACCAGCTTGGCAGCTGCAGCCATGGATCCAGTACAAACCCTGAAAGCATCACTACCTCTGCACAGCACAGCACCGCACCACAGCAACGCCACCTTTCTAGAGCACTTTTCCGTGCACTTGTGAATTGGACTTTGTTATTATTATTTGTTGAAACGTTTTGTTTTGGACTGAAAAAATGCTGTTTTACTCCCATACCATTGCTGGTATAAGGGGTGATTGTGATTTAAAATAAAAAGGACCTTTTGGGATTACAATATACACAGTATTGGACATTGACTTCTTCCAACACCACTCACTTCCTGACAGACACTTGCAACTTCTGCTTCCCCTGGGGTGGTGGCAGACATTTCTCTTTCCCGCAGCAGTGCAGTCCCTGGAATTGTTGCAATCTCTATGTTGGGCAGGATCTTGTCCGGTGTATCTTGTAGGTCAGTTGCGTTTACTCGGTTTGGTGCAGAGGATTCCCTGCCTGGCCAGCTGTTAGGCGCTTGGCTGGAGGTAGTGGAAGTCTGGTTCTCCTTAGCTCCACTAGGTGGGGCAACAAGATTTTTCGGTAGCAAGAGTTGTAATTGCTGCGTCTGTATTTGTTGCTCTGATTGTTGTTGCATTTCCTGCATTTGTCATCTCATTTCTTCTCTCCAGTCCATTTCCTCTCCTTTCTTTGAAATGTTTCCCCCCCTCTGGTGAGATGTAGGGCTGTCAGCTTTATCTTTCCTTCTGGGCTGAGGTTGGCTGTGTGAAGGTTTAAATCTTCACTGGGAGTTCTGTGTCAGTTCATTTCTTTCAGATCTATGAAAGTCAGGCTCTGCTTCAATTCCTAGTACCTGAGTGCTCCTGGTATTGGGCCCGGGTATTTGCATATTTTGCCAAACTCTCTTGGCAGCTTTCAAGATGGTGGACATTGAGTTCTCTGCATTTACCACTGTTCTTATGTCAACTCTAATCTCTGGGGACAAGTTACATGTGAACAGTAGCTTGAAGCACTTGTTTATATTGTCCCCTGGATTTAGCTCACCTTCATAGTAAAGGCGTTTAAGCTCCTCATAGAAGTCTCTCGGGTCCTCATCCTTGCATTGTCTGAGACAGGCTTTATGCTGGGCTGTGCAGGGATCTCCATACTTGGAGTATTTTCTTGTTAAGGCAGCACACATTTTCTCAAAGTTTTTCCTGGTCTTGGATGACAATGTAGATGTTCACTCCTGTACTGTGTCTACAAGTGGGAGAAAGAGCAGTCTGTCTTTATGCAGATTACTTGTCAGTCTTGTTGTCAGAATGTTCTTTTTAGCTGCGTCAAACTTGCTGATAGTTGATGCTAACTTGTGGACTTGGTGTAAACCATTAGTTCTCAGTTCTGGTTGCCCTGCTTCTCCATTGCACATTGCAGAGTTAGTGACTGGGTTCTGCATTCTGTTGGCAGAGACTTGCCTTCTGGGTAGCACAGTGTATTCAGGGAGTGAGGTCACGTTGAGGCTGTGCTGGCGTGTAGCATTGCAGGCTGGTGGTGTGCTTGGGACAACTTATTGAAGACATTGATCTCTATCCTGGAGTAGTCCCACTTCCCTGTAGAGTTGATTTTTTATAGTCTTTTAGGTGTTCTGCCTCAGTATTGTTTACAATTAAAGATGTTTTTTCAACTCTAGGGAATAGTCTTTGAGTTGAAATCAGGTTCCACTGACTTTGGAGGTGGCCTATCTCTGCTTTTTCTTTTTCAAGCTCCTCCTTTACATGTTCTAGCTCTGCATGGAGCCTGTGAATTTCCTCATCTTGTTGTTGCAGAAGCGTGCTTATGCAGCTGTACTGCTCTTCTGTGTTTAATTCAAGTTTTTTAATTCAGTGTTTAATTTAGTGTTTAATTCAAGTTCATCCATTCTCCTCCTAAATCGTGTTACATCAGAAGTATAAAGAGGAAGTTAGGGTGGTTAGGTTTTCAAAGAGTCTTTCTCCTGGACCATGTCTGTTTGGATGTCAACTTTGAGGACCTGTTCCACCCGCAGTGGGCTGCATAACTGACAGCAGTATAGTGGGCAACTCTGGATACTGATCTCATCTTTTAATTGTTTTTACATTGCCAGGAATTGTCTTGCTGGTAGCTTTCCAGTTCAGCTGTAGATTGACTGCCATTCCATCAACTCAGGCGAGTTGCTTGGTTCTTGACTTGCAGCATTGTAGAGGAGTGCAGAACTTACCAGTTGTTTAGCTGACATTTCCTACTCCTACGCTACTGTATGACTAGGTGCTCAAGTGATTGTAAGTATTCAGTGAATCCTGATTCCTAAATTATTCTGAGTAGTGTTGGTGTGTGTTGGTGCTTTCAGCTAGGATACTGCTAGGTCTTCAACAGCTGGCCCTTCTATACTATGTGTTTGGGGAAGAAAATAGAGACAGTGTTATTCTCAAGGAAATATAATGGCGGTTCTTTGTAAAGATAGCGAAGGAAAAATGTAACCCCCCCCCCCCCCCCCCCCTTTTATTTATTTACAGACAAGCTTATATGGGAAGGTAATTCACTGTTCAGTTATAGTCCTAATGTAGGTCATGCAATGAGAGAGACTACAAGGTTAGAGAGACAAAAGAAAAATAATAAACATTCCACCAATAAAAGGTGTTAGAAAGTGCACCATGTTTCCTATCAGTTATTCTTATATCTGGGATATCTATATCTGGGATGCAGGTTAGAAATTATTTAAGGAATATTCTGATGAGTGTGCTCTTTACTGTACACTCACTGGCTCAGTACATCACTGACATTTGTGATTTTAGAGTTAATTTATCTTTTCTTTAATGACTAACTGGATTATTCCTAATGTTTGTCTCGAAATTAGTCAAAAAAATCCTAAATTTAGAATTCCACAGACGGTTAACGATAACGGTTATCTGAGAATGTTCAAAGTATCTGTAATTTGTGGTATAACAATAATAGGAAAACATTTTTTTAAAGGATAATACAAAAAAAAGGTAAAAACAAATTAAGGTAATAACAGTTTTAAAAATTGACTATAGACAATATTAAAACAGATAATTAACTAATCAAGAGAATGGACGACAAATAGATAAAATTAAGTTTAAAATTTTAAATGAAAGAATATTGAAAAATATTAATGAAGATGAAGAAAACATTTAGTAGGGGAGAGATGAGGGAAAAGGGAAAATACATGAATAAAATGTAATTGGACATTAAAGGAAAGGTCGTAGCAAATAATTAAACGGTAACATTAAAATATTGACAAATATTAGAAAATGGAGAACAGGTGAAAAGGGGAGGGGGGCTGATATTTATCAAATTTCACTCTGTTATTAGAATCTCACAAGTTAATAAAAATTCACTCAAACAATTATCATTTAGCTGTTGCTTTTAAGACAAACAACTAGGAGAAATTTGGAAATAAACAGAACAATATAATAATTCCTCAACGCTATGGAAATAAAATTAAATACACCAGTGAAAGTATTCTGATTCATACGCTAGTAATCTTGTAGTATATAGTATACTATATAGTATAGATCTTAGCAGTCACCACTCCAAGATTTGCTTAATCTGGGGGAGTGTGACTGGATTGATGCTCCACTCTCTCTGGAGGCGTGGGTTCGAAACCCACAGCTGCCACCATATGTAACAAACAGGGGGAAGTGTTATGTGCATGGGTCGTCAATGAAAAATAATGAGTCAGAGTGCTAGCCTCATTAAAGAAGATGCCCCACTCCAGGAACCTACTACACTACGAAACTACCCTACTGCTGTTGCTCCCGAAGTCCCGGCCTCCCAGCAACTCCGGGTCTTTACAACAGTTCACAGACACCATTTGCAGTTTAAGGGTTCCTGTGACAAAGTTCCCGCCCCTGTGTATATTATCTGTTATATGTTGTGTGTTTAATGTTGGTGTATAGTCATTGGTACACGGGATATAAACGGGTCTGTGTAACACAAGTGTTTAAAATGTATATTTGTATTTAGGCACGAGGATTGCACAGCACTTCATGTGCAAGTAAAATGTAATATGTGAGCACGGGGAATTGCACTTTATTAATTCACGTGCAGTTGTACCGAGACTCAATGATTGATTAGCAATCGAGTCTTGGTACAGCTGCATAAAAACAACATGTTTTCTCCCACTCGCGGTTGGGTGTTCGGTGAGTGGAAAACGGGAGAGAGAGTAGGCGAGTGATAATTACAATTGCTATTGCGTGCTGGTGGGACCAGCACGATACTTGTGTGTTCAAAACTCACCGTGTTTGTCAGTGTCTGTCCGTGCACCGTTTTGTTAAGTTTAGTCCATTTTTGTTTCTGTTTATTTTGGCTACCAGTGCCGTGTGCTGTGTTTTTGTGTTTGTTAAACCTTTTATTTATAATAAACCGGTGCAAGCAAGTGTCCCCATCATTTCACATCATCTGTCTTTGTGTTCATTCCTTTTCCTGGTTCTGACGCCGCCCACTTCGGCCGTCTCTGTGACAGTTCCGTAGTAGTTATCCTGCAGAACGGATACTCTCCTCCTCGATGTAAACAAAGTGCCCGTCTATGTAGCATGGCCATGCAGTCGCCTCGACCTGTGGTGCAGACACTTTTTGAGCTGCGCACAGCCCCCACAGGCATGTCCCCCAGCCAATCCAGACCTAATGATCAGCTCAGCGTGGGCAAGTCTACTTGCTCAAGTCTCCTGTTACCCAGCTGCACACATCCTTGCTAGAAACAGCGACAGGGTCTTTCCTATCACAATCGGTTACATGGTTTCGAAAATAATGTGAGTTTAGCTCATATTCCCAATCTGAAAAAGGGAACAGGTTTTTCTTCCATTCAGAGACTAGGCTGGGATAGGGTTTTGTGTTCTGTACCACAAGTCAAGGGACCTGATACAAAATGATACAAGGCAGATCATAATCAGGATTTAGTTAAAGAACAACAGGAAGCTGCTGCCCCAAAAAAACACTGGCACCACAGCAATGCTGTTTATGGTTCCATAAGTTGACAAAGTTGTGTTATGGCTGATTAAGACACTTGCTTAGAAAAGATGTGCTCACCAGTTAAAGATGCAAAATTACAGACACAAAAATACAACCCCAACATGTGTGAGATACAGAAAACACACCACAGACTGATTCCAACTGCTGTAGCACAGCCAGAAAGATGAGGATATACCCTTAGACAACATTGAATACCTGCTACAGTATAAAAGGCAAAAAAATGACAAATGGAAATTTAACAGTTGGAACAATGCAAGAAAAGCTGGGCAGGCTCATACATCGAGCTCAGGCCAAAAAATATTTAAAAAATCAGAACAAGGTCCCTGAGTGGCTTATCCAGTTAAAGGGCTACCATGGGCAGCATAGGATGAGTCATAGAGCTTGGACGGCACGGGTTCACATCCAGGCTGTGCAAAGAGGCTGAACTTTGCTGGGGACTCCAAAGGGAGCATCACATTGGCTCTGGTGCTCCCATGGGTGGGGATGGGAAACTGGCTGAGGCTTATTCTCCTCATCGTGCTACAGTGAACCCTACTGGCTAGAAACCGAGCACAATCAGAGTGGATAACAATCAGGGCTGATCTCTGTCTTCCGGGATCGCTAGCCCTCTGGATTGCTCAGCATAAAAGCATTTCTGGATTTAGGCGTGTGAGATCGGAGGACGATCACATGCTCTCAGAACATCCACGCTGTGTGGGGACTCGCTGCGGTGAGGAGAAAAAGCGTAATTGGACATTTCAAATTGGGTGAAAAAATAAATTGGCCGCTCTAAATTAAAAAAGAAAAAAAAAAGCAGAACAGTCCATAAGGCTTGCCATAGCCACAACACTGCATGGAAAATGTTAATTTTCTTAAAACAACATCCATGAGCAATACACCACTTTCATACTTTTATAGCCCATCAAGTGAAAAGCTTCCCATACTCAGTTACCATACTAAGCAGAGGAGAACACTATATGCCATCTGCTGTCTTTGAATTCACTCAAAGTGGCTTGTTAATAATGTCAATGGATATTCATTTTTTATGATGTCATTGCATGCATTTGAAACTTGGAGCTATTGCATTCAAAGAATGTATAATTTCCAATAATATCCATTTGTTAGGATTATATTTAATTACCTCCATCTGGATGTTTTTGGACTATATTTTATCAAATCAGTTTCATCGGTGCTTGGCTTCCAAAAAAATTAATGTCAAAGAAATAAAACATCTTCAGTTTTTATCAAATTGGATGACAGATCAAACAAGAAAACTTCTTTTGTGAACAAAAACAATATCTACCTCTTCTATCGGTCTTTGTTTTTTCAAACACTGATATCACTGTTGTCACAGCAACTGAAAAATATATTTGTTAAATAAAGAGCCTAGTGGCAGAATATGCAGACTGAAGAAAATGGGTCCCAGAATGGAGCCCTGGTGAACACCACAAACTTCAGAATAAGGTACCAAAGATACAAACTGGTATCGTTACGTGAACTAAGCATACTCAGAATACAGTAACAGACATTCAAGCACAGACCTATAGGCACTCCAGCAAGCTCCAATGATCCACTGGGTTGAAGGCTGTCAATAAATTAAGAAGTAAATAAATCTAAATAAAAAATATATATTGGAATGCAAGACCTTTTACCCCAGTTAACTGACAGAAACATCAATGTGTCAGGCACCACTTAAACTCAATAAATGCTGCTGTACCATTGGCAAAAGTTTTGCTGGGCAGTTTAAGAAACTGATGGGCTGTTCATGTCCCTCAAAATTAGCCACACAGCTGGTCAAGTACATTCTGATCACATTAAATAGGAACTTTTAATGTTGTACCCCTCCCTTCCCCTTTCATTCCAGGTACCGCTCCTACAGGTTTGAGCACCAAGCTGGAAAAAAACATTTTCTGATGTACTCTATTGATTGATCCCTCATTTCCCTTCATGCACAGCTGTGCTTGCAACACGACCTGGTTTATATTCAAGGGCAGCTAGAGACAAAAAGTCTGAAGATAGTTACTCAGGTGTCAGGTCAGCAGGTTCAACGATGATGAACCTTCTTTATTGTTTCTGATCTTAAGTTGTTAAAGTTGTTAAAGTTGTGATTGTGACGGTCAAAGCTATGGGTTGCTGCTTTATCATAATTGTTACAGTATATTGCATTTACTCCACAGTGAAGATTTTAACTGGGAAATGGAGGCCCCAGCTTTCAAAAATGTAAATCATGTGAAAAAACATATTTTTAATAGCATTAAATCTCTTTTCAGGGCCTAAATTAGTAAATGACCAAACCCTGCCTTAGAACAGCCCTCGAGGACCAGGGATATAAACCCAGTTAAACTTAACCAGAAAAATAAACCCAATAAATCCATGTAGTTCTCAATTGTGTAAAGAATATTACCAACAAAATGATAATCTATATATGACTTATACTCGTACTCTATCATCTGTGTCCATGAAATATGATATTGCTTCACCAGACGGGCTGACAGAGGAAAACAATTCTCTCAGCCGTGTCACCTTGCCGACCACAAGGATCCGCCTGAAATTGACACCGATGACACAAATAAAATGCTTATTTTATTTGTTCATTACATGTGTTGGTATTTATAAAAATGCTGGCTGGTTTGTGGAGTTGAAGGTTACAGCCTGTGAGTGATTAAATATAACTATGAATTATTACCTACAATAATTAATGTAGTGCACGTACACATGCAGTCTTCACTAAAGTCCCAATTTAAAGACAGTACATTTCATTGTAGCCCTCGGGATGAAATTGTTAGCTACAGTAGCTGGCTACATTTTTTTTTTAATTAGCAGTGGGGGAAATTTGCTTCAGCAAGTACAGTAGAATCTGCCATTTCCTATTCATACAAATTACAGTATGAAAGTTTCGGGTTTGTAATCAAAACAAGACACATTCAGAATACCAGCTCAGAGTTGTTTTTTTAATTTGTGGCATGTGTGGTACTGCTCCAATGAGATTCAATTTCAACTAATGATTCTCATAATGCCTTGTTTGGGGGTCGTCCAAAAACAATGTTCAGATTACTCTGTTCTGGTTTCATTCATGCATTTGAAAACGCCTCAAACAACACCAGTGATTGAAATTGTGTTTTCAATTAACTCTGCCTTGTTTTACATTACTGCACTAAATGGGATGATCTTTAACCTACAGGAGAACGAGCGTCAATATATTATTCTGCTCTTTTAATGAAGGACTTATTTTAAAGAACCTTATGGTTTACAAAAAACAGGAGTGCTAAGAGGTCTTTTACAGATTTTTAAATTATTAAGATATCTTAAGAAACATTGATAGAATATCAATATAATTCATTATTCAGTTGCATAAAGTGGAGAGGGGAGGGAGTATGAGTCCATTTGCTACTCATTCATCAGCTCAGACCTTGAAGAAATGCACTGTAAGGGTCCATGCAGTTATACTAATAAGCATGGTAATAGCTTTCCTGGGAACTGACCTGAAAGCAGACAGAAGGGTCTGGAGAGTGGACACTGTTATCTTTTTTTAACATTAGGCTATTCTAACTAATTGCCAGATGTAAAGGAAGTTATACATTAGTCTTTTAAAAAATCACAATTGTTTTGACATCACTCAATGAAGTTTCATTGTTATCAAACATAATTTTATTAATAAAAAATATATAGTTTAAAAAAAAGAATAAATAAAATACCCTGAGCACAGTAGGTAAGTGCCATCATACCAATAACAAAGTGTAATAAAGCACAGTGAACGCATGATAAAGACCAGCGAAGTATGGTAAAGCATATTAATTATGGCAAACCAGGGTAAACTATGGTAAATGCATAGTATAACCATTGGAAAAGCATAGGAAAACTGTAAAATTACCTTGCAAAAACACCATGGTAAACCTTTTTAAGGGTAAGTACTGGCTAGGGTCTACTACTTCCTAAAATAATTTCCTCAAACCATAATGAAAGATTTCTTTCAATTCCTTGGTAACTTTATGGATACAAATATGTAGAGATTATATTTACCTCTGACCTACAATATTTATTGTCTCTTTGGTAAGTTTGAATAGATTGGTAGTGTTTTACTGGAATCAATGAAACAATACAGTAGGCTACTTTGAGTTCTATATTTTTACAGCTCATTCCAGCTCATACAAATTGGGGTATAACAGAATGTTGCAGTCAGGTTTAAGAAGTTTGAGGACTATTTATTTAGGTAGTGGTACTGTTTGTGTGTTTAAACAAGAAAGGCAAGTCCTGCATGGACTTGTAAACTATTGTGGTTCCCTGTGTAAGGAGCCTAATTCAATCCAGGTGTAGAAATTCACATTTCGACTGCTTCCAATTTGTTCAATGTGCTTTATTAATTTACAAAATGTAATTGGTCATATAAGCAAATCTTGTCATATTTAAATGTTGTTTTTTGATCACCTACGTATAACACATGATTAAAGCGTTGTATTCCTATGTTTATTCATGTAGTAGTACAGAAAAAAATGTGTAGTCCAAAGATGAATCGCTTTTCATTTTTTTCAGTTTAATTGCTTTAAAATGGATGGACAGACCATAACATATATTAACAAATTGCATGGCAGAATACACAAGCATGCCACTATGACCTAGATTCTGATAATCTAAATAATTAGCACTAGACCAGATTAAATAGGCACATCAACAGCCTGATACTGTGCAACAACTGGAAACAACATTATTATTTATGAATATTGCATTGTCCGTTATTGTCAATTCATTTGACAAGTCATATATCTGAGCAGACATACTGCTATATTGTCAATGGTGTAATAAATCACCCCTTGTCTGCTGTTCCCAATATAAATCAAATTAAAGAATCAATGATTTTGAAGTCTAATAAAATCAAAGCATGCCTCCTTGTAAGAAAAATTAGTGAAAGCTTTTGGTAGTAATCCATAACTGTTAGTACAGTGCATTTAATATATAAGTATATACTGTGCATACTCACAATTCAATTAACCTTTTTCAAAACAGAGAGAATGTGGAACAATATTAATTTGAATTTAACAAAGACATCAATGATGAGCTATTAATCAAATAAGACAAATACTCTTCCCCACAGTTATTATACATTTATATTTGTACCAAAACTTCCCAGTTAGCAGTTAGCTGAATTGGGCCTGTATTACGTAAGTTAGGTTCTGCTGTATTTGTTGTGTTCCCTAAGGTTTAACAACTGTTGTAATTTTCATCATAAAAAAATTATTTCCATTACGAGAGTGGGTGTTAAAACTTCATGCTGATATTGGACTCAGCTCTCGCTAAGCACCACCTAACATAGCTTCTTTTACTGTAAACTAATGTGATCCATCTACGCTTCCTTCCATCTGATGATGTAGATATCTTTCTGCGTGGTGTTGATGGCTGAAGTGTAATGCTGACTCCAGGGATCAGCCTATTTTGCCTCCATGGCACATCAGCACACACAACAGCTGCAATGCTGGCTCCAGGGATCAACCACAGTGCAGTCTCCTTAGCGCATCAGCATGAGAACTGTCTAGACTGATCTGAGTAGGGTACTTCTCTGGGGTCTTCAAGTGGACACCTTTCATCCTTGGTGTTTTGTCGACTAGCCCACGACTCCTTAATAGGGCTCGACAGTGATTCTGGCGTCCTAGCAACACCCCCCACAGCTAAGCCCAGTTTACTTACCTTCCTTTACATCGACGTTGCTTTCTTTCTACAATGCTTGAGGTCCCCAACCAGAATCTTTTCATCTCAACCAGAGCCAGTTGCTGCTCCTCTCTGCTGCTTCAGATAAGTTCTTCACTATGCATCGCAACTCTTGACAACTGAATGCCTCTGAGAAACAAAGTTGTGGAGTGTGCCACAAATCCTCAACAACCCACCTCCACTGGGTAAACCCGGACTCCCCATCCTCACTGTTCCACTTCAGCATCCAGTTGAGGAGGAGCTGAACTGAGACCAAGGCCTCCTCTTCCATGCTATACTTGCCCCATGATATCACTGATACGAAGGGCAGCCTTTGCAGCTTCCACAGCTTCCTTTGCCACCTACTTTCTTCCAGTTTTCAACACAGGTGCTGCCTCCCTCACACATTCGTAGTGTGACTCTACCAAAGTCCAATTGAACCTTGGTGAACCTAGTTAGAGCTGGGACTTTGCAGCGGCAGTATCCCTTTACCACACAGTCCCACTTTGCTGAGGCAGCATGGAACTCCTAACCATTTCCTGACGTATAAACTGATTAACGCTTCCAGCTTTTCTACTGCTGTCAAGGAAACCTCATTCACAGTGAGTGGCCACAAAGTCTTGGCAGGACCAAACTGAAAGCAAAAGAGCTTAAGTTTGCCCAGTAAAGCTCTGCTGTCTATGCTCTTCTACCCTTGCATTGCTTGTTTCTCACTTCTCCCACACAAACTGTGTCCTGTAGGTCCCCATCATACCATCTCCCCAAGACTTTTCACAGGTTTCTCAGACACCGTTAGTATTGCCTCACCGTTAATGTAGAACCTCTTATTTACTACTACTTTACTGCTAATTATAAAGATACTGCTTGACTTAGTGGGCTTTAGTTGCATTTGTACCTATTCAATGTTATTGATTAGTTTGCCAAATAACCGATTAGTGCAGGCTACTGTTGTAGTCATGATTGTCATGTCATCCATATATGCTCTAATTGGTGGCAGTCGTATTCCAGAAGCCAAGCGTTCTCCTCCCACTGTCCATTTTGACGGCATAATAATTAATTCCATTGCCATGGTAAAAGCCAGTGGAGAAATGGTGCATCCTGCCATTATTCCACTTTTTAGATATTGCAATGTAGTGGTGAATTCTGAAGTTGGAAAACAAAATTGCAAAAGGTTAACCACAAACTAAAGGGAATTATTTCCAGATGATGTGAATTCTGATTTGCAGCTGAATTGCATACTTGTCAAATTCAAATATTTATTTTTCCAGCCATATCAAATCCAAAATGTTTTTCTCCATGTGGAAGGGTGTGGGTGATTAACATAAACACAGGAGTCAGACAGTTTTCTTTGAAACGCCACTTTGGCAAAATGATTTACTGTGGGCGCAAAAATCCGTACTTGTGCCGTGGATGTAATACTCACAATGGTAATTTTGGAAATACAGGGACAATAATGGTTTAAATGAACCCCATTCTTTTTACCACTCACTGGTGTTGGAAAACAATATCCAAAACAAAAGGCAAAAACAAAAGAGAAAAGAAACACTGTAAAAATAAAAGTGAAGAAATAAACCGCTGGTCGGTGCTTCCCCTAACACTGAAAATCCTGACTAAGAGTCACTGTTCTGTTCCCCATCTAACTCACTGTGAGACATTACAATTCCTCGTATCTAATAATAATTTTCTACCTGTTGCCTGCTTGGGCAGGACACAGATCTCTTATGTCCTCCTGGCTTGCTCTGCCCTATTGTACAAAGCTCCGCTGCATGCCATCAGAATTCAACCATCCTCCAGACACACTCCTGTCAATACACTTCCTACACATGAGGCACAAGTACAAAGAACACTGACTCTATAATTGGCTCTCAATCCCTCAACCAATCACAGATCGCCAGCTGATGCACCTCCACCTGGCCTCTGCGTCAACACCATGATTGACTAGTGCAGCCTATGGGGTTTTCTGACACCCCTTGCAGCTCACACATGCGCCCAACAGCCACAGATCTCCCCTGTCACACTTCATAATTAAATAGGGCCCAAAGTGTAAACTTCAGCCTACTTTATTTTAACCTATCTTTTCCAAGATGTATTTCCTAAGCATGAAATGATTGAAGTATTGGATCTTTAATAGTGAAGGGCTGGTGTATCTGGAATATTTGTGGTCTGATGTTTGACATTAAAATAAATTATCAGTCTTCTTGTACCACAGCCTCATCTGTCACATTAAAGTGATCTAGCTGACCACAGAATTACTGAATGGAAGAGTGTGATCCTCATTAAGTGTTTAAAACCTCATACAAAAACCAGAGTGCTTGAATAACTAACAGGGTTCACTTTGATTGCCATTTACATTTACAGGCTGGCTTGAGTAGATGCTACTGTAACTTGTTATTGTTATTTTAAAGCTTACAGCTATGGTCAAAAGTTTTGCATTACCCTGTAGAATTAACTAATTAAGTCAAATGAAACCTGCAGAATAATGTTATGTTAACATATTGAATTACATACTGCTTTGTAATTTTTTATATACTTCATGAAAAACTGACAACAATTGAAAAATGTGACATTTCAAAATCTAGCATGAAATATAACGTTAAATTAAAATTTAACATTATTGTGTAATATCATTTTGTAAACAAATTATTTTCATATATATATATATAATATATATATATATATATATATATATATATATATATATATATATATATATATATATAATATAATTATGTCTCAATCCTAAAACTGTAGGTGATGAAAAACTTTTAGCCATAGCTGTATACTTTTTTATAGTTTATTCTATCAATTTTTTTTTTTTTAATGTATGACAATCCACACTTAACAGAATAGGAACCATCTCATATCTAAAATACTGCACATTGGTATCCAGACATTTTCCTCTTCGGAGAGGGCAGTTTAGCTGTTGGACTATTTGTTTGATATCCCACCATTATGAACAGCTTACAGTCTTTTTTAGTATTGTGGAAAGCTTCCTTGACTTCCTTGGTATATTAAAACCCAAAATTATGCAATTGGTCTTGCTTAATACACAGTATGCTGACTCTGAGGCCTGTTGTCAATGCCTGTTTCAGGAAATGAAATCTTTTCACATATCTAATTAAGGGCTTTATGATAGTTGTGAAACCTTAAATCTGTATTCAAGTAAAAACCAAAACAGGTTTTGAAAAAAACATGGTTTGCAATACTGTGAGTTAAATTAAGTTTAATAAAGGAGTTGCTCAATATGACAAATATTTGCAAAGCTTTTACCCAATCTGATTGTTAACATTGTATTGAATGGAGCATTATTAAGGATCATCATCCCACTGCTACCATTGTTATTAATTATTTTTCTTGTATATTTTTATTTTTATGTTGTATTTTCTGTTAAACTTAAATAGGAAGGAGGATAATAAAACAATCCAAAAGCACTTGATGACTTTCTCTGTTCTGTGGCTACCGTCAATATGTTTTTCTTTCTCACTAAATATTTTGGAATCCTTGAATAGATAATCATTAAATAAAATCATCCTCTTAAATATTTGAACAATTAAGTTGTCTCACAAGTTTAGTCGTACAACAAAATGTGATGCATTTTCAATGATTCCAGAACGACTGGGGGGGGGGGGGGGGGGGGGGGGGGGGACATTTTCACCCATTTTTCTGCTTTTTATGCCGCTTGGTACTGCAAAATATTTTAATGAGCAATCTGCTATACAAGTGCACTGGTATACCCCCAAAATAATCCAATATGTTATATATGCAGTATCCACTCTTACCATGTCTGTTTAGAATGCTTTCAACAAGCACCGGAGAGAAAATAAGTAGTTTCAGTCCCTACAGAGAGATGCAGTGCTCTAGGGAAAGCAGATTCTTACGCCAATCACTTGAACTATTGATTTAGCCAGTTCAAAAGGAAAGGGGCTGTCGAGAAATAAGTCTGTGAAACAAGGACATTAAATAAATGTCAGACACACTGTGCCTCTGTGCACTCTACCTGGGTTATGGCTACCCATTTCCTCCTGCATAGCTGTACTCATTGTCCTGTTTGAAATGCAGTTACTGCATTATTGATTTCCCAGATACGTTTTAAAAAGCATTTAGAATCAGGCTATTAGGTACTGCTTAATGTAGAATGTCAAAACACTCCTATCATGCCATTAATTGATCAATTGATTCATTTTTTTCCTCATGCATGGCTTGATGCAGGTTTAAATCGCAAGGAGTAAAGTGAAGTGGTACAGTAAAGACAGTTGTGTTTTGTTTTTTCAGCAGGAGTTAGAGTTTGGAGACAGAAGAATTCATGAAACTGAAGAAGCATGAAGGTTTGTCACTTTAAATAGGGACACTTGACTCCTTGTTGTAAAGTGTCAAAAGTGTAGGTAAAATTATAAAAACACACATGTAAGACATGTTTGTGCTACACTGTAAGGTTCGGTACTGTATATGTGCTTCTATATAGATAGTAAGGACATACTGAAAATAGAACTGTCTGAGGAACATGGCATAGTCAGTAAAGTAAGCATGCAATTTCTATTCAAAGACATGCCTTTTTTAAAGGGTTATAGCTAATTCAATAATTCCTATACCTTACCTGCTGTGCACTGCCATTTGCTTTATAGCTCTCACAGAAAGTTTTGAAAAAAAAAAAAAACATGTGTTATAACAAATATGTATTTTGATTTAAAAAAAAGATGTCTGAAGGTCAAAGAAAGGTCAAAGAAAGTTATCAGTTTTCTTGTCTTACTTTCAGGTAGTCTGCCTTTGTTTCACTTCCTAGGTCACTACATTGTCTTCAGGGTCAAAACAATGACCACTGCAAAGCATGTCAGTCATTATGGGAAGCAGCTTTATACATAAGCAATAACACGCCTTCAGCCACCAGAGAAGTGGCTTGTACAAATGCAACCCATGTGTTGCTGTGCTTCTAATAGGGCTCATTATGGGTAATGAACTTTGGTTTTCCTGATTGAAATAAAACACTACTGGTAGTATTTATACATATGGGAGTGGTATATCACCTGTATATATTATATAATGTATAGTATAATATTTATATAGTACAGTACAAGATATAATGTTTAAATAATGTCATAAATGTTTGTTGTAAAATGTGTCTCTTTAACTACACATTTCAGCAGTGAGTGCCAAACGAGTAAGATTTATTAAATTATTGTGTCAGATACAACCTTTTTTTTTTAATGTAACTAGATTATTTTTCTTGTACAAAGCACTTATTTTCCCCTTGCTCGGCGACATATAAAGTACTGCATATGAAAAATGCTGGATTAAAACAATATATTACATATAGAGGTGGCTAAGCATCGTATTATATGGCATGCAAAAATGGAAATTCCAGGGTTAGGAGGCAGTTTGTTAACAACATGTTTACTAACATACTGCTGTATTTCTTCACAAATGTCTGTATTAAACCAAATGAAAATGACAGAGCTCTCTTTTTTATTTTTTCAATCTTTTTCACTTGCAATATTTGTGAAGTCTTTATTCACTAAATTAATATTTAATTGTTCAATCAATCAATCAATAATTCATTAGTTTATAGCGCCTTTCGTGATGAATCATCTAAAAGCGCTTTACAGATAAAAACAAAAAAAAAATAGTTTTTTTTCGGGGGCGGAGTCGCGCCTATCCTTCCCCTATCTCTAACCTCTCTGTCAATCACTCTCCCTCTTCCATATAAGTCTCCTGTTTCCTCTTTCTCCATCTCTAACATTTGTTTGTTTTTCGTACCCAACTCCTCCTCCTACCCCTCCTCCTCCTTTCTGATTCAGCAGCCCTGCACTGGTCCCATCTGGGGGGTTAGTGAGGCTCACTTTCCCTGGCCTCCCTGGGCTACGCCCTTCGAGTTGGAGATTCTGCGTCAGGCCAGAGGGGACCCCCGGCCACACTCTCTATCCTGTCGCAGCTTGTGCGCTTTCCCTGTACTAATTTCTGGAGACTCTCTCTCTCCTTCTTAGCTCTCTATGCAAAGTCTATCTCATAGTTGTTCGATCTCTTTCTAATCTCTCTACTTCTTTCTTTCTAGCTCCAGGACTCCTGTAACTTTGTTCCAAAATAATTTTTCATTTTCAAGGCTCTCCTTCGGAGGTCAGTTCGGTCCCGTTGGGTAACTCCATTCCCAAGTCACTGAGCTGCAGCGGCTCTCCGAGAGTCGGGTCCTCTGTTCCTTCCATCCCCTATGAGTAGCTCCTTTCCAAAGCCGCCACGTAAGCAGCTCTCCGCAGAGTGGGGGATTCTATCTATGTGTTTTCGGGTCTTGGGTCGCTGGACCAGCCTTCGGCAAGAATGTTCTTCATCACTGAAAACAAGACTCCTGTTCTATCCCTTTAACTCCCTTGAAGTATCATAGCACATTCCAAGCTGTCATGAGGCACTACACTTACCACTCACCACCACCCCATGAAATTATATACAATAAAATTATAAGAATATTGTGGCAGGCTGGCGAGTGGATAGAGGCCCAGAGACAGACTGCAGTTCAAAAAAAAATAACTATTTTATTATAAATAAACACAAAATGAAAGGGCACAAGGGCCAAAACAAAGCAATTTAAACACAAAAAAAAGATAAAAAGCAAAACTTACAAAAATAACAGTTTCCAGGCTGGGCGATGCCTTCACTGGATTCACACTTTCTAAACAACCCAAACAAAAAAACCAACCTGCTTCCTCAGCTCCCTCTCCCCAAATGAGAAGCAGAGGCCTCCTTTTATATCAGGTGGCTGGGCGCTGATTGATCGTTAATCAACCTAATCAACTAATCAACCCCAGCCACCTGAACATAATAAACCCAGGCAGGTAGGGGAAGTTAACCCCATCCCTGCCAATTTAGGGCAGAGCTTTGCTCTGCCACAAATATGTTTTTAAAGAGCAAGTAGTGGGGTTCCAAAAAAATACAGCATTATACATCCCCCACTTGTTGCTACAACTGTTTAAATAACATATCTGTAATTCTTCTTTTCTGTGTTAACATCCTGACAGCTTTTTACACTTACAACTTTAAAGTCTGTTTCAAAGCTCTTGTCAACAGTAATGAACAACCATAGTTCAGATAGAAATTACTTCAGTTAAAATATAGTATTTTTTATGATTATTACAATGTTAAAGGGACAGCTGATGTGGACGCAGGCATATTCTTTCCAGTTGTTAAAAACTCAAGTCCTTTGTATTTCTTTTTTTATAATCGGAAGTGTTCTTATTTGAATATAAGTTGTGCCTTTTTGTTATACACAGCAGTATTTTTAGTTATTGGATCTTCTGTTAAAAAAACAAATGTTTGTTCTTTATTTTGAAAAGTAAAATGTCAATACATCGATTATCGCCGATAAATGCCTATACGATAATCGAATATGGAATTTGGGTTCTGATTGCACCACTACAGTTATGTTATTTACACAGTTGTACAACACGTGGGGACGTGTAATGTTATATTTTTCAGAACCCCACTACTTACTTGCGTCCCCACTACTTACTTACTTAATTTTATTTTGAAAAGCATTGACAAAGGGTACATCATTTATAAAAAATAAATATTATAAAATAGGATGATACATTGTCCCTTGCGTTTTTAATCTTATTTTAAAAGCAGCAAGATATCGTGCCTCCCTTACAAATTGCAACTGATCAGTCCACAACGTAGGGGCCCTAAAACTGAACACTCTGCCACCTGCCTTCATTCTGTGTATCCATGGAAAACTGAGCAAACCTTCATCATGTGATCTAAAATATTGATTAGGGACATATGGGCTCAGCAAATCTTTTAGATATAGGGGAGCAAGGCTGTTTAACCATTTGCGGTATGTTTATTCAGTGCACGGGGGGGGTGGGGGGTGGGGTATGTAATAGGTATTGTTTTGGGATGAGCTTTATGACTCTGGACATCAGTAAGTAATAGCAAAAAATATAAAAGTGATTGTAGTCTCTCAAAAACATTAGTATTTTGTTGCTTTGTCAGTGACATGCTTTGAAATTGCTGTGGCAATGTGACCTAAGTAGTGCAACTGCAACAGGCAGGCTTTCTTCAAACAAATATGGTACCAGATGTATTTAGAAAAAATGAAAGTACATGTTTGCTATAACATGTGTTTCTTTGAAAAATGCACATTTGAAATCTGCATAGTAAATGGTCGTGCACAATTTATGAAATCAGTCAATTAGTAATAACCCCTTTATAAATATATACATGAAAATTGTGGAACAGTGGTTGGAATGTTCTTATGCATCATGTGTGCAACTACTTGCATATAGTTGCTCCCCAGATTCATCAAAAATTGATAGAAAGCATGTTTTATTGGTAGACTATCCTGATGGCTACTTGGTAGCAAACTCCATCATGCAATTTCACAAGGACTGATTTTTTAAATTTTTTATTCAGTAGTCACCAATTATTTTATATTATTTTCTCCCAATTTAGAATATCCAATTATTATTTAAGCTCAGCTCACAGCTACCGTCCCTACGCTGACTCGGGAGCGGCGAAGACGAACACACGCTGTCCTTTGAATTGTGTGCCGTCAGCCGACTGCTTCTTTTCACACTGCAGACTCACAATGCAGCCATCTCAGGGCTATGCAGGCTTATTCTATAATGAAGCAAGATAAGGAAACGATTTGCAATTATGTAGCTATCAAGATGTCGAATTCAGCAGTTTCTAGGATTTCACACAAGTTTGTTGTAATGGAGAAGGTTTCGACAGAAGAGACCACGTCACAAATGATATATTAAATGAGAGCGCAATCCATGTCTGATTGAATGTCCAGCCAGCAAGCCCTTACTTTGTACAGCAGCTGTGTGTTTTAGGGTTCAACAACATTGACCAAGGATTGTCTTCCAGTAAACCTTCACAAGAAATGCATTTGTTAAGATGCTATTCAATTGGATTTCTATATATAGAACACTGTGTATTATCAATTTCACCTGAAGGTTATAGATTTATTTTGAAAGAAATGCGTCACAAAAAATAGTCCAATTGAAAAGAATAAGGATTTCTCTTGTATTCAAGCAATAATATGTAATGGATCTACCTTTTAGCAGATGTTAATGACCAGCTGTAAATTGTATGGCTGTGAGTGCATTTAAATGATTTTTAATCTGGAGCTATACAGTAAAATATAGAAGTGAAATGTGTGCACAACAATGTAGTACAGATTGGTACTTAATTGTGGTTAGCGTTTCTTGTTTTGAAATCAGCACATTTAATGAATTAATTTATTTAATATCTGCCGACAAACATAAAGCGGGTGTGTACTAGAATGGAGATTGTCTTTCATCAAGCAGAAACAAGGTAAACTACAAAAATGAATATTTATATATTTATAACATAGTTTAAAGGAAAATATTCATGGTTCTTCACTAGAGGTTAGAGACCTCACTCTGACCACAATGGTTGAAAGAAATCTCTGTTTTCTAATAAACAGTATTATTATCTTCAGCTAGCTTCTGATAGTTTTGCAGTGTGTCAGAAGTCT
The DNA here is from genome assembly GCF_017654505.1 of Polyodon spathula. NCBI lineage: Eukaryota > Metazoa > Chordata > Actinopteri > Acipenseriformes > Polyodontidae > Polyodon > Polyodon spathula. Next base: position 40,070,615 of record NC_054534.1, read on the forward strand.
ACCTCCTATAGTGCTAGCTAGTTCTCATTGAGGGACGCATTGTGAACTTCACAGGGTTTTGAGAGTAGGCAGACTAATTCTGGTGGGCAGACCAATAAATAAGGCCAATCCCTGCCAGCAGTTAGTGCTCGAATGTTGTGGTCAGAGTCAGTGTGTGTCCTGGTGACGTTACATGTACTGTAGGCTACTGTAGTCCAGGATGAGTCAAACTATTTTTTCTTTGATCTTCATTTAGAAGGATATCATTGTTTTTGGTTTAAATTATATTTTAGACAGGCTTGGCGTGACCATGATCAATGACCTTACATTGTGATTCATGAAGAACACCTTCACAGGAGTTCCTGTATTTCATGCCAAGAAATATTTTCCCAAGGGCAGACCTGTGCATGAATAGGTGTTGGAACATGCTGGTTTGTGCTTTTTGTTGGCACAGGCTTGTGCTGTCACTACACTTGACTCTTATTATAAAGGCTGTCTGCTGCAATGCTGCCTTGTATAAATCTATTAGCATTACGCTAATTACATGGAAGCCTATCATTACTACTTTGGAAAGCCTGATCTCTGTTCAGCATGAAATTGTGTTTGAGATAAATACTAACTTATAATGACATATTGAACCCAGGTGCTCCTTGTACTGAACTGGCATTTTGCCAGATAAGCTATAAATGTTGGTTGTCTTGAGTCACCCATAGTTTCCAACATTTTGCTCTCACGGTTGTTTTAAATGATGCAATGTATCAATGTACTATGATGGGTCTTTACAAACTTAAATACTATTTATGTGTGCAAGAAATATACAATGGGCATGTAAAGCCAGTATTTTATTTAAAATAGTGAGTATTTAATGTTTTTTTTTTCTTTCTTGAATGATTGGAGGGTATTTCACCTATAGAGAGATGTTATTTAATGAATATAATATCCAGCAATGTATGTTAATTTACAGAATGGCCTGTTTATTAACTTTTTATTACCAGTAAAATTACTTTCAGATTTTCTTTGACTGTAATATTAATCATTGCTCATTCCCTCTGCACTGAACCATTTGGAAGTCAAAGCTGGCAGTAAGGAATGGAGACAAGGTGCATTTCAGTACCAGCAGCATTGACAGACCAGATTCCCAAAACAATAAGAAATTAATAAGCAATGATAGCAAACATAGAAAGGGTATGGATATCAGTAATAATGGTTACAGCACAATAGAGTGCATGGAATATGAGGCTGTTAAATGGTCAAGTCTTCCCACAGGCAAATTCCAGCAATGATCAGCTCTGGAGAATGCAAGTCAAACCTGGTGGTTTACTGGTTTTCAATTAATCATGCTGTTGAAGCTGGTCCAAGAAAAACAATTCCACTAAAAATCTGTTGTCTGCTTTCCAACAGTAATCTGTTTGCTGTTAGGAGTCTGGTAGATATCAACAATTGCTGGGGTTTTCAGTTGGCACAACACAAAGTCTTGTACTCCATCAAGTCTTATACTCCACCCCATTCATCCTACCTAGCCAGTACGGAAGCCAATACTTCTAAATATAACACAGCCGGTGTCACTGTCACGCTCGCAAAATGCAGGGAAATTTCATTACGTTCCCTTAACAGTGTGGTACCAGTGCAGTAACAGTTAAGAAAAAGACCTAAGTAAGAAATGGAATTCCTATCATGTTGATGTTTCATATTATCTTGGTCACACTATTCCTGAGAGAAACAAGGTCTTGGTGGTTAGTTCAGACTTAACCTGAAAGCAAAAACCCTGCTTGTGTAAACACAAGTCATGATCATTTATGTTGATTAAAGACAAAAAAGCAGGTGCAGATGGTTATTTTACGTTCAACTTCCTTTGTTAACACTTTAAAGTTGTGGTTGATATTTCATGTGAATTCCAATGAAACAGTGCGTTGTTACTGCATTGTTCTATTTTAATTCATAATGAATCTGTGGACATTTTTTGATTTATCTGCATAGCTAGAAAATTCAATAGCAAGCAGTAATCCTGTGAAATTATATTGGATTTGTGGCCATTATTTTACACTGTGTGTAGTTGCTTATGTATAATTAAATGGATTACTTTCTTGTGGGCATTTTTTAAGAATAAACACATAGGTTTAGCAGTACCATTTAATCTTACTTTAATAGAGTAAATCACTTAAAGGATGTGCTTCTCCTTTAATAAAGAACCCCCCTTCTCCAGTAGACCTCAGCTGTTTCTGCAGTCCATCACAGTGTATAGTAAGAACCGAGTGTGAGATTTAGTTACTCCCCTGGTGGCTTGCAAGACTGCAGAGAGAATCTGACACCACTGCCGGTTGCTTTTGTATCTGTTCACAGGCTCAAAACATAGCACTCTTCTGAGTCAGAATGATAACATCACAAATGAAGATTAAATATTGTGACAATAATAATTGCAGCTGGTGTATGAAAAAGAATCACTCCTAGTAGCTGGTTGTGCTGTAATACTCATTTACTGTTACAATAATTATTATCTTTTTCTTACAATATATTGAGCAAAAAAATGTGGCTTAGGAGTTTATGATCTTTTTAGGCTACTCAAACCCTTACTACAGTGGCCCTGAATTGCACAAAACCAAAGATTTAAATATTACATGTAACAATTTAAATAATAAACAATTGTTGTATATAAGATTTCTACATGACTAAGGTAATTATTTTTAAATTATGGAAATATTGAGGTTTTTTAAATATACAGCAAGTTTAAATTCTCATGTGTTCTTTATTTCCTTTTCAAATATTACTTAAGTTGTGCAATGGAAATGTTGTTGTTGTTTTGCATGTCATTGCTTTTTAAAATGTTATTTTTGTATTTAATGTTTTAATGGACTGTTTTGCTATGTTGTGTTCTTTTTGGTGCCCAGTTGCACAGTATAGCAACAACAATGCAATAAATTAACATTTTGTTGTCCATTTGAGGTAAATCAGGGAATGTTTTAAAACCTGTTAATGATTCATTTAGATGGGAAATGTATTAATTAGAACTACCTGTTTGTAACTTGTCACTAATGCCGTTGTTTTGTATTATGGTACTGAATTAAATAATTGTATTGTTTGGGTGTAACTATCACTGGGATTATGCAATATGTTAAATGCTGAGGATGTCCGCTTGAGGTTGAAACATGTTCGTTTTTACTTAGTCAATAAATAAACAATACAAAATAAAGACATGAAGAAATTCTGAAATAATCTTTGAGTTTTTTTGCATGAGTGCGGACATCCAAAATGCTACAGTAAGGAAATGGAAGCAAAGAAACTTAAAGGCTCACATTATCCCCCCTTCTTGTAAACAGATAAATTATAAAACATTTGACAATTCCCCATTGTCAAATGTTTTATAATTTAAGTAGCTTGAGAAGACACCAGAAAAATCAATAAGTGAAATGCATTTAACATAGGCAAAGTCTAGACATAAATAATTAAACGCCAGTGTGCTGTAATAATCTCAGATTTTTTATACCCTGTTGATAATAAATAAAGTACTATCCAGTACAGTATTGTATCAGCGCAAGCAGTCCTAACCATTCACACTGGCAAGCTCTACCTTGGTCAGAACAATCAGAATCAGGGTCAGGACCTGGTGTCATGTGGGTCGGCTACGCGATTTCATACTGTTTTTGATAAAGCTGGGTTGACCTGAGTGACAGACACAAGTATACTATGCGCGTATCAATGCCCCATAAGCAGCTTGTTACTGATGCTTCCATCCAGGCTTCTCTGGAAAAGTAATCTGCATTTTGATGATCTTTCCCTGCACGGTGTGTCATGTATTACATGAAGGGCTGCAACGCAAGATACCACAGGGTTATCCGGGTGTCGGTGTCCTTCATCACGCCTAACCACTTGAGTGGGGCGTGGTCTGTGACAAGATTGAATGACTGTCCTATCAGGTAGTATTGCAAGGTGTGAGTAGCCCATTTAATAGCCAAACACTCCTTTTCGATGACAGAGTAGTTATGCTCCCAAGGAAGCATCTTTTTACTGATGTAAAGAATGAGGTGTTCTACTCTGTTTACTTGCTGGGACAAGACTGCCCCTACAACAACCTTAAAAGCCTTGGTGTAGAGGATGAACTCCTTGCTAAAATCTGGTGTAACAAGGATGGAAGACTGGCATAGTCTCTTCTTGATGATATCAAATGTCCCCTGACTTTACCCTGACTACTAAACTAAATTTGGTGCGCACTTCTTAGTGAGGTCTACTAAGGAGTTGACCGAGGTGGCGTACTCGGGGATGCATCTGTGGTAATAACCGGCCAACCCCAACAGAGACTTCATCTGGGACTAGGTTTTCGGAAATGCCACGTCAAGACCTGGACCTTCGTGGATACGGGTTTCATCCATCTATTTCCCATAATAAATCCCAAATATTGTGTTTCTGCTTTGGCGAATGCATACTTACCCAAGTTGGCCCTCAGAGACTGTAGGACGGCCCTAAGTCTAGCCATGTACTCTCGCCAGGTGGAGCTGTAAATAACCACTTCATCAACATAGTACGCTGCTGCATATTAATGTGTGATTGAGAGTAAGACCTGGGCCTCAGTCTCTAGAAGGTGGTGGGGGCACCATGTAGCCCAAACAGCACGGTTGAAATGAAACAGACCATCAGGGGTAGAAAATGCAGTCTTTTCCTGTGAACTGCGGGTTACAGGGATTTGTCAGTATCCCTTCGTCAGGTCCAGAGTCCAGATGAACCTCGCCGTCCCCAGTCTGTCGAGTAGTTCGTCGACTCGAGGCATGGGGTAGGCATTGAACTTGGCAATAGTGTTTACCTTCCGAAAATCTACACAGAAGCTATTGGTGCCATCCTTTTTGGGGACTATCACAATCGGGCTACACCATTCACTTCTGGAAGGTACAATCACCCCAAGCTCGAGCATGACCCTCACCTCTTTGTCAACTCCACTCCTTTGACTTTCCGGGGTTCCAGTTTTTATAATGCTATTTTCAGATTTTCCCAATTTAACAAAATATGTTTTTAATATAGCTATAGAAAATGTATAGATAGTATAGTGTTAAATCAAATTAAACCTAAGAGCGTTTCAAAAGGAATTGCTTTTGAAAAACAAGTAAACATGTCTCCCTTGTCCAGTGCATGAGTCCAGAAATGGTAACACGCTCCCACTCTATAATATGAATCAGCATAAAACCATTTAAAAATGCAACATGTTTAGTTAATTAAGAAGAGAAAGGGAGAACAGTGGGTCCTTTTTGCGATAACAGAACATCTAAACCATTAAATACATGATTTTGATAATGTTTTTGACCAATCATGTAAATCCGTAGACAGACGAGACTGATCGATTGGTTTAATAATGATTGCCACCAAAGCTGCCAAAAAACTTCTCCTCATGATCTTGCTGACAAGAACCGTGGTCAATATTTAATCCACTAGTTAATTTAGAGAATATTTTAATAATTGTTTAGCTTTTCTGTGAGGAGACTGCATTCTAACTGAACGCTAGAGGACTGTGTAAGAGTGGATGGAAAACATGTGCTTTAGATGAAAAGCATATAAAATAAGTCCCGGTACCGGAAGAATTTCACCCTGACACGCACACACATATATAAAGAAATAAAGATGATGTTATTTGTAATAATTGCAGAAATGGACAATGTAACAATGAAGAATGTTGCACAGTTGTCGTTTATCTTCTCATTTAATCGTAATGTGAAATTAATCCTGTTTATTTCTATCAGAAGGACTAATATAAAACTGTCAGTTTGTCAGAAACGGTACAAATAACTGTCATGTTGATTAAGTATGGACAATAATAAGAGCAAGATAAGATGTTCTACAATGCCCAGGCATTCAACTTTGACCCATAGGAAATCCCTTAGTTAATGTTTTTTTTGATCCACACAGGCCATACACAAGCCCCAGAAAGCCAAACATATGGAGTCTCTGAATTGAGTGTATCCTCTGACATCACTGTGTTTATTATCCTCTTGCTTGTGATATTTTGCAGTTTCTCCTTTAACCCTTGTGCTGTGTGTTGTAACTACAGCTATGGCCAAACATTTTACATCACCTTATAGAATTAGCATATTTTCCTTCATAAAGTCGAATGAAACCTGTTGAATAATGTTCCATCAACATATTGAATTGCACATGCTTTACAGTTTTTGATATACTTAATGAAAAACTGGCAAAAATGTAATTGTTTGTGCTTGTGGTAAAGTGATTAACAGTGTGCAGGTGATAATCAAACAGACAATGATAATCCAGGTGTAATGGTGGTTTATTTTTATAATCCAATTGCCTGATGGCGAAACAGCAGCAAACAATAACAATGTCAACAGGCAATACAGCGGCTTGTATTGCTCTGTTTATAATCCACGAGTTGGTCCCGAAATAATACACAGTCCCATTCTCGTTCACCCACATGTAACACAGACACAAACACAAATACAAGTCCACAGTGTGTGCTCTAGTGCTCGTAGTGAAAATACGGTTCTGGTGATACAAAGCGCAGTGGTGTTGATCCAGATTTAGTGCTGGCCTTTGGCGACAGCTCCGGATCGTGTTAGCTGTCTAAATAACAACAAATAGTAATAGTAACGTAAAAAACAAAACAAACACTCACGATATCACAGCACGGTTCTCCTTTTAGTTAAGCAAGCTTTTAACCATTCACAAAGGAACAGATCACATCACCACGCCCCCTTAAATACCGTCAACCATGACACCTTGGTTAACGAGTGCAACCACTTCTCCAATCCCACAATGCCACATCGTTTTCCTTTTGGGTCGATGATTTAGTGTGCCATAGCTCCGCCCGCTTTCTAGATAGCCGACTTCCATCTGGGAATGAACTGTCTGGCCATCCAGTCCAGAGTACTCTGTTCCCTTTACATAGTGCCCTCATAGGTCAGAAGGGAGATCTAACACCAAGAATCATTCGATCTCTGACATAGTGCTACATGTTTTTAGAGGTCTAATGTAATACAATATTAGGAAATCATTAAAAAGTTACTACATCCCAACAGTTTGGTTAAGTGTGCGGACAGCAAAGCCATCCTGTAGGTTCCATCAACCTCTGACCTGCAAAACTAGAAGTTTTTTGTTCACAAAAACTATGGGTCATATTTAAAAAAAGAATTGACTGCAGTCTGTAATTTTCTTTTGGAAAGAATAAAAATAATGTTTCTGGTCATTTTACAAAATAATTAAGTAATATATTAAGGTATTTGTTCTCTGAAGTTTTACCTTATCCACATTTGAGGTTTTTTTTAAGCTTTTATAAGTTACTTCCAGATTTTTTATTTTACCTTAAAATGACTCTTAAGCTGGTTGCTGACAACTCAGATAAGATGTGGCTGTGGAGGACTTTTCTCATTTAAAAAAAAATAGATGTACAGTATAGGCTAGAGAAAATGCTTTGAAAAAAAACTCCTCAGGTCCTTTCTGTTTGGTAGTAAAAAATAATCAAACGTAAGACTTTAAAAAAAAAAAAAAAAAAAAATTGGTTATGTATATGTGTGTGTGTGAGGCGAGAGTGTATTAAATGGAATGTCCAGACAGTAATTTATGTGTACAGAAATAAAATAATTTATTTTTATTATCTATACACAACAAAATAATTAAATAACAAAAGAAAACAAAATGGTGTGAAGGAAGGAGTGCAGGGGTGAAATCCAAAACAAACCGTAATGACTCGTCTTTAATCGTCTTCGGCGAACCATACATAAACAAAAAAAGACAAAATAAATGTTAGTGTTTTTTTTTTTGTTTGTTTGTTTGTTTGTTTTAAAAATCCCGCTGCACCAACCTAGTCTCTCCCTCCACCCGTTACTCCTCCTATTTTACTTTCGGACCAACCCCGAACGCACTAGTACGTTCCCTTTAGTATGTAATGTCCCGCCTCTGTAGTCAGGGGAACACCAATCCCCAGCTGACAAGTGTCCTTATCCTTCACTTGACTCCAGTGGCTGGAATTTACATACTCGTACTTCCGCCCCTCACCAAGGTGCCGCCCCTCAAAAGATGACTTTTGCCATGGTCACGAGATCTTGGTAAGGGAAGTCCCGAGTTGGTTTGATGCCATCTACTGTCGGGAGGCTGAATCACAGACCGAAATCCCTTTGACTCATCACAGTGTGCAATATCACTAATGAACTGGTAGGTTTATGATCCCCTATGCACTCTAAAATGCAAGAACAGAAATACTAAAAGCGCTGCAGAAAACTCTGAAGGGTTTACAAAAACACATTACCTGAATATTTGATTTCACTTTTCTTGGGCCAGTCAAAATATATACAGTATTCAGCTGGAAACTTGTTGTCAATATTGAGGTCAACACACCCAGTGGCTGGATATCTCAGTTTTCATCGTTGAGGTTTTTTTCAAATGGCAACCATAACAATCTGGTATTTGCACTCTGTAATAAGCATATGCTCAGGACCAACACTGTGCTTTTAAATCAGTAGCGATCCATTTTCTATCCTAAAAGCAGAACATGGAATCCTATTTAAGTAGTATTGAAGTATACAGGGGTCTGGTTTTAGCCTGTTTATTAGTTTTACAAGGTGTTTAGACTTTTCATTAAACATAGTCCTGTTAAAGAACTGCATGAATCAAGTTTATGAATCCTGGAGGAGATTTGGTGGTTATATATATATATTATATATATATATAATAGCTATTATATATATATTATATATATATATATATATATGGTGTGTGTGTGGTAAAGGATAAGTTAACAATAAGTATTCAATGACTGAAATGGACCTATAGAGTAATCTGATTTAGGTTCTCTAACTAAAATATTGTGTGTGTGTTTTGGATAAAATTAATATATATATATATATATATATATATATATTATATATATATCATATATATATATATATACACACACACACACACACACAATGGATATAGAAAGTCTAGACCCCCTTTAAAATGTTGCACCTTTTGTTGCCTTACAGCCTGGAATTAAAATGCATTAAATTTTTGTTTTCATTTATCTACACATCCTACCCCACAACTTACAAGTGAAAAAAATATTCTAGAAATTTGTAGAAAATGAATTAAAAATAAAAACTGAAATAGCTTGGTTGGATAAGTGTCCAACCCCCTTGTAATAGCAATCCTAAATTAGCTCAGGTGTAACCAATCACTTTCAAAATCACACACCAAGTTAAGCAGCCTCCACCTGTGTTAAATTGTAGTGATTCACATGATTTCAGGATAAATTCAGCAGTTCCTGTAGATTCCCTCTGCTGGGTAGTGCATTTCAAAGCAAAGACTCAACTAAGAGCACCAAAGTGCTTTCAAAAGAACTCCTTGTTGAAAGGCACAGATCAGGGGATGGGTAGAAAAAATATCAAAGGCCTTGAATATCCCTTGGAGCACGGTCAAGATGATTATTAAGAAGTGGAAGGTGTATGGCACCACCAAGACCCTGCCTAGATCAGGTTGTCCCTCCAATCTGGATGGCCGAGCAAGAAGGAGACTGATGAGACAGGCTACCAAGTGTGCAATGGCAACTTTGCAAGAGCTACAGGCCAAGACTGGTCAAAGTGTGCATGTGACAACAATATCCCAAGCACTCCACAAATCTGGCCTGAATGGTAGGGTGGCAAGAAGATAAGTAGAGAGAAGTCCTTGATGAAAACCTGCTGCCCTCTGCAAGAAAGCTGAAACTGGGACGGAAGTTCACCTTTCAGCATGACAAAGACCCAAAGCACACAGCCAAAGCTACAAGGAGTGGCTAAGGAACAAAAAGGTAAATGTCCTTGAGTGGCCCAGTCAGAGCCCCAACCTAAATCCAATTGACAATGTGTGGCCTGACTTGAAAATTGCTGTCCAATGCTCCCCAGGGAACTTGAAAGAGCTTGAACAGTTTTGTAAAAAAATGAATGGTCAAATATTGCCAAATCTAGATGTGCAAAGTTGGTAGAGACCTAGCCCAACAGACTCACAGCTGTAACTGCTGCCAAAGGTGCTTCCACCAAGTATTAACTCAGGGGGGTGGAGACTTATCCAATTAAGATCTTTCAGTTTTGTGTTTTTAATATATAATCTTTTTTCTCAATAAAAACTTTTTTCCCCCTTAACAGTGCGGAGTATGGTGTGTAGATAAGTGTAAAAAAATCCTCATTTAAATGCATGAAACTCTGAGGCACTGACACAACAAAATGTGAACAGAGTTCAAGGGGGTGTAGACTTTCTATAGGCACTGTGTGTGTATATATATATATATATATATATATATATATATATATATATATATATATATATATATATATATATATATTTGCCATTTATAGTAACATTTTCAAGATTAAATGGCATTTGGGAATTGAAAGCTGACTGATTTCCTACATCTGAGGGAGGATTCATGGAAGAGCCAGCTACTGCACTGGCACCTGGTGCCGACATCGAGGGAGGGGCTTCTGAGTAAGGACGTGAATGGAGGAGACTGACTTCTGTGTTAGGTTGCTCAGACCTTCCCGTCCGCGGCGAGCAAAATACAATTGTATGTCAAACCAGACCTTGTTTATAAGCTCAACAGCTGTGTCAGCAGAAAGAGCAGGAGAGCTTTAAATCTTGTTTAAATCTGTTTCTGAAATCGTAGGGTGGTGGTGGGATGTATCTTTGCCAGATTTTTTGTAATTATTAGTGATAGAGAAGAAAACATTGTTGGATGATTTGAACTCCGTTTCAGTTATTATGTTGACATTTCTACCTACAGAAACACTGTTTAAGTAGTGATTCATGCCAGCTCTTCCTTGTTAAGCATGTTGTATATTTCGGTAAATTCAGCTGTTTGGATCTCATTATGTGACATTCACTTAAATTTAAATAACAAACGCAATGCTTATTACTGTAGTAATCGTTATTACTAACCCACTGATCAGTTGTTATCACTTGTTACCTTGCCATTCACATAGATTTTAATATAAAAGGCAGCACTTTACTGTAGTAAAAGCTTGACAGATGTTTGCACCTTGTTACAGAGCGATTACCTCTGTACTGTACCTTGATTATTTAACCTCTGTACGCAGTGGAAAGAGAAAAGCGATGAGCATCAGCACGAAAATTCAGTGTAAATAAAATGTCTGTTAGATACTGTGCACTTCCGAAAGCATGCCTGGAACCCTGTCGGTCAGCAAACATCGCAATGTTGCTTCAAAAAAGTCATGGTTTCTTTAGCTCAGGAGGAGAGTGCTGACGAAAATACAGCTGAAACTGAAACTCTGACAACACCAGAGGGGATGTCAGAGGAAGAATTCTCAGCTGTGTCACCTTGGCGACCAGGACGCTCTGCCTGAAACAGACACTGACGACATAAGTGTGCGTGCTGCACTTGTAACACTGCTAATATGGAGCAGCATCCAGATAGAGCCAAATTAGGATTTGTTAGAAAATGCTGACAAGATTTGACCATCCATACTTGCAAAAAAAGATCGTCCAGATGCATATATCAGAGTTCTTTGCTGGAAATAATTTGCAGTAATGTAGCCTACCTGTACTGTACATTTCTGCACTGGCTTTACTTTTTTGCACTTACTTTTTATTACGTTCATAGGTTTTAATAAAAACATTTATTAGTGTAATGAGTGTCTTAATAAAGATTTTTAACAACATACATGCGTGTTTGTTTTGATTACAGTACTGGTGATTGTGGAACATTTCGAATGTCAGGTTATTGTGTGGAAGTTTATACTGTCCATCGCTTACTGCTGGTGAATCACGTTAACACAAACGCACCTGTTCTAAGTGGTGGTGACTGTATACACTTACACGAGGTTGAGAAACATTTTGTTCCACTTCACTCTGTGATAAAGAGAAAAATTATCGATGCTGTAAATCTCCCTCCTGATCTGAAAGGCTGCCGGGTAAGGTTGGTAGTATGCCTCCCCATAGACGTGTCAACATGACAGTGGGAGGAAACAGGCAGTCGGACATCTTGGTGGAGGAACGTAGCTGTCAGTACACAAAATGACTCACATGCGATTAGCTGCAGGCCAAGCAGCGATTGGTTACACTGGGGTGTCGAGCTGATTGCAGGGAGGAGTTGGGCAGTACAAAGGTGACACAGTTATGCAAGTATGGCCCCCTTGTGCTGAAAACATAACAGACGACCAGAGCCTGTATTGTTTGTTGTTTTGTTACATTTGTGTTTTTGTGTTTTATAGAGGATTAGTGAGCGGCCAGGAGCTTTCGCTTCAGAGCCAGCAGTCAACCCTGAGTACTTTCTTGCACGGCACAACACACACGCGCACCACGATCCCCCAGAGTTGAGCATGCATGGAAGATGCTGGACGGACAAAGTCCTTTGGATTAAAATTTCAGGTTTGCAAGCCCGTCGTGTACCATTGCTGGTAGAGAGGTGAATTCTTTTGTTTATTAAAATAAAACACAGATCGTTTTGGAAGAAATACTTTTTGGACATTTACATTGTTCCCCACACCACTTGCACCTGATGACACACTCTCATTAAGAAATTGTTCAAATGACTCATTTTTTATTGGATCAGGTAAGTGAGTTGGTCTATGGTGTCATAGCCTTGTGGTAAGACAATTATTACCACACAGTCATGTGATCTTGCTAAGCCAATCACAGCACTTAATTTATATATATATATATATATATATATATATATATATATATATATATATATATATATATATATATATATATATATATATATATATAGATAGATAGATATAGATAGATAGCTAGATAGATAGATAGGGGCAAGGCTGCCCGTCACAAGGTTACCCTTTTAATGAAAAGTCTGTAAATTTATTAAAGGTTTTGGCAATTATTAATAAAAAATAACACCTTATTACTATAACATGTAATAGAATGTTACTAGGTAAATCTTCATATCAAATTATAATGTAGTTGAAATGTTTTGTATAAACCCTAATTCAGTGGCACAGCTAGACGGGTGGTTTTAAGGGTTTGAACCCTTCCACCCACGAAATTCAATATTCAGCGACGTGGGAGAGAAAAAAATGTCAGCCATCTGCGACACTGTAAACGCCTATAAGCTCTGACCCTGTTTGCTTCATTGCCCGCCTAAGCAGACTTACAAAAAAAAGCAGTCAAACAGTTATCTAGTGATTCTCTTCAATCAGAAAAACACTCAAAAACAAAATGTGTACCTACAGTACCTGTTCTGGCCTGGGTCCGCGGAGGTGCTGTATCTCACTACTGCCATGACATGTGGCAGGCGGCTTTGTGGTGACGTCCCCAGACCAGGAGGTTGACACACAAACACAGGTACTGTGAGTTGAAGAGCTGGTGCGTGTATGTATTAGATTACAAAAAAATCAAAAAGGCAAACAATACAGCACTGTTCACAGAGCAAAATAAAAAGTTTGAACAAAACAAATCACAAACACAAAAAAAAAATACCTCCACCGAAACAAGTATCGAGTAGCAATTGTTATTCTTTTTTAATTTCTCTTTCTCCTCTGCTCTCTCTCATTCCTCCTCTTTAAACATCCATCCCATTCAGCAAAGACTTTTTATACATGTAATCATCTCCAGATTAGCAAACACTTAATCAATCTGGAGATAACCACATTCAGCAGGAGACTTTTATATCTGCGTGGTCGACATCCAATCTGTTAATAATTAATTTACTGCCGATCACACATTCTCACAAGATGTCTGGCAGAGCTGAGCTGCTAACATCACCCCTGCCAGATCACATTTAAACTATAATGATAATACATTCACCTGTTCTTAAATAAGCACTAACAATACATTTAAATCATACCAGTGCAACCCCACAAACCATTCTTTTAAATAAACCCAAAAATACATTAATAATAACAATAACCCATTCTTTTTCAAATCATAAACATCCACAATATATTTACCAGCAGGGCTTTGCCCTGCCCCGTTGATTACACACAGGTCGTGTTTGCCCTGCCACACAGTCAAATTTGTACTTATCCTTGAAATGCATGTGTGACAGAGAGCTAATGAATCCTAACCAACTCCCTCCCGACCTGTGAGGACACTGTATAGACGGAGCAGAGTGCCCCAAAATGGCTGGTTTGGCAGTTCTTTACAGGGTCTGTCGGAAGCCGACCATCCAGGAAGGGGGCAGGGCCATGATACCAGCAATCAGAGTCTGAATGTGGTAGGCGATGTGTCAGTCACGGATTAGAGGAGACATGATTGGCCGTGCCACCGAAAGAGGGCGTGACGGAGGGTATTTAGGGGAAGTGGCCCCAGTGATCTGTTCCTTCGCTATGGTTATGGGAAGGACCCATTGAGAGAACCGAAATAATTAATAAGTAGAGTGAGTGTTTTGTTTTGCTAACTGTCTGTGTTTGTCTTTATAGATGGCTAAATATCTGGGAGCTGTCGCTATTCAGCCAGCAACAATCCCGGACTGCACTGCACTGTTACTCAGTGTTCACTGTTCAAAACAGCACTTGCACCCATGCATAAGTGTCATACGGTATAGCCGAATGCGGGAGTTATCATGCAAACAGGATACAGAAAAAAGAAAAAGAAGAAGTATTTCCAAACACCACATTCATATGCCCATGTTTAGCTATTTTAGTACGTTGTTTCAGCTCAGTCTGTATCAAACTATCATGCCGATCTCTCACCGTCCATCCTATGCTTCTGATAATATTAATAGGTAGTGACCTCGGAACATCAGATGTGAAATGTATGTTTTCCATAATGAATACTGGAACGACCTTGCACCAATTTTGGGTCTGCTCCATTGAAGATGCGCACTCTGTCCTCTCATGGGGGAAGGGCGCTGTTATTACCAGAATTGAATTATTGTTATTTCATGAAAAAAATTGCTGTAAAATCAGCAAATATAATCCTATTATAACAGGTTGTTTACAGAAATTGATAAGCTTACAACAATATAAACATTTCTACTCTACAGAAATTCATTTAAGATGGCAAAATGGTTAGAGGATTTTTCTTAGCAACTGATGTCTGATTTTAGTGAATCTGAATTTTTCGACAGTGATTCATTTATATAACATAGGTGTTCCCATTACTTAATTTAAAACATAATGTTCAGTTATAAAAAAAAAAAAAGAAAGAAAGAATTTTAAAAAGTGCCGCACTGTGTTGTGAGTGAGAGACACATATGCTGCCAGGAAGTTGATATTGCCAGTTTCATCATTCAGTGATGCTCATTTCAGTTCCATATGCCTGCTTTCTCTAAATGCCAAACAGCCAATTCTTCAAGATGAAGAACGATTCAAACAGTAACTTTTGCAGGGACATTTAATTTCGTCACTCGCATTATTTCTTTAGGTGGGATATTCATATCTCGTTTCACCACGGTATACTACAGTAAAAATACTACTTTTGTCGAAATTCACTTAAAATCCTTCCTGAAATAATAGTACAGCATGAAGTTCATTCCAATACAGTATTCATAAAATCTCAGCTTCATTTTCAGGAAAAGCCACAGGCTTGTATGAACTTACCAGAAGGGAATTACGAAAAAATATTATTACTGGGTCCAAAATTTTACAAAACCTTGCTGCTTTAGACTCTATTAATTTATTGCTTCTAACCCCTGATAAACTGGATGTTCTATCACTCTCATACACCAATCCATCAGATCAAAGAACCATCTCAATGGATCCAATAGAAAATCTATTCTAATTTGTAGCATGCTTACTCACGAATTTAGGAGCTGCCTTTATTTTCTTTTCCCTTGAAGCTTGTATTGCATTCATGATAATCTATCTACTGGCCTCCTGAATGTGGCTTGCTCTGCCTGTGTCAGTACGGAGTGGGCTTCCCAGAGTGGGGCTCTCACTGCGGCTTGTAACGCCTCCAGCACGAAACTCTGTGTTCCAGACATCATCATGTAGACTCAAACATCCTTTTACAGACATACATTATGATCTAGCGTTTATGATTAGGTTCCCAACACACCCGAGGATTCTATTATAAGAATTGGCAATTGTTATCAGATTCCGTACTCAATCATACTTTGTCAGGTTGCATACTGAAAATCCTATTATAGAATTCTACTTTTGCTTTACTCAGTCCCTCTTTTCACATACGTCATTACTCATGAGGTTACAATACCAGTTGTTAGTTGCAATTCATTCATACTCTGTACTCAAAATTCCACTATATAATCAATGGCTTTCGTTTACTTATTATGTCTCCCTACGATATGTGTTACTAATCAGGTTGACATATCACCTTTGCTACTCTCAATTAATGTTTAATTAAACTCACTACCTCGAATACAGATATCGCTGTGGGACATTCAAGGATCTGTTCCAACCTTCAGGATACAAATGTTGCTGCGGGACATCCAAAGATCTGCTCCAATCTTCATCTTCCTAACCAACCATCACAAAGGAGTCCTGGAATCCTGTCAGCACTGTACTCCTGATGCTTCTCCCCATTCAAGGAAGTCCTAGAAACAACATTAATGTCTGCTACCGTACGTTGCTCCAGCAACCAGTTTCCCTTTATCCATCATCGGACCCCCACAACAGAGACCTTAAACTTCAATCTCAGGGTCATGTATTCCCTACATTGAAAGCACGTAAAATATCATACTAATTGTATTAATTGCCCTTTTCTGCTTCTTCTAGCTACCTATTGAAGTCATGCAACTCAATTTCGGCTAATCTGTGTTTTTCAAAAAACCACAAAACAAAAACCAACCTGCTCCTCAGCTCTCAAATCGGCTCCCAATCTGCTGGGCGCTGATTGATCGTTAATTAATCAACGGGGGCCACCTGAACATAATAAACCCAGGCAGGCAGGGGGTCTACTGTATATATACAGTAAATGGATTTTGCTATATGATACCACCTATTAATATGTATAATTATACTATGCTCATGCTTTTTTTTAGACCTGGAGGGGAGGCGGGCGAAAATCTAGGATCCCCAGGGATTTTTTTTTTCCTTTTAGGTTTTTTTTTCTTCCCTTTGTTACCTTCAGTCGCAAAAAAAATGAAATATCACATTATTATTTATTATAATTCTTTATTCAATATTTTTTTGCGCATTCAACAAAATTTATGATGTGGTATAGGTGGCCATAATTATATATGTATTTACAAATATTTGTATTCTTATTTTAGTTTTTGACAATTAGTTTTTAGTTCACTGGGATAAACACAGCATAACTAGGGATTCTTTGTTGCTCCACTTGCTTGTTTGCCCACTGAACAACCCAGTAGAGGCTATATTGTTGTGTAGCATTATAATATAATAATGTCCATTAAAACAAAATACAATTATTGTCTAAAATTCAATAAAAAATTACATTTTAACCTAAATCCTAGTCAACATTCCTATATTTACTGCCTTTCTGGCTGCTGAGATGACGTTCTTCACTGCAGCAATAACAGTAGCAGATGACGTGATCTAAGCACAGGTTTTAATTGGAGGAGCCCAGAGAGTTTTTTTTTCCTCATAGAAGACCTCCATTATAAATTCGTATCCACTATTAACCGCAGTACTAGCAATGACAGATGACCTAGTCTGATCCCTGGTTTTAATTGGAGGATCCCCATGCTGAAGCATTGTTTGCCATGCTAGATTACACAGAAAACCTTCATATGCAATCTGAAAGGAGGTCACTGCCAAAAATGGAAAATTCTAGCAAGAACAGGTCATTTCAGAATGATTGGTATGAGTGGATTGCCTGACCAGGGGTCTTTATTGCTGGCCCTGTTTACTTTTCAGTAGCTGTGATAGTTTGTGTACATGGACAAAGTATGCCTTTACTGATTTTAAAAATCAGGATACAAATCTATAAAACATCACAGCATATCTAGCTCGGCAGCAACTAGCATCCTGTGGTCACAATGAAACACCAGATTCACTTAACAGGGGAAACTACAGGAAACCGTATTTACAGTGATGTCAAGAACCATACAGAATGACTTGATTTCATCCATTTCCTTTACTGTGCCAGAAGAGATCAAGAAAGAAATTAATGAAGCTCATTTTTTTTTACATGGAAGATTGATGAAACAATGGGTTTATGTTTGTGCCTCCTCCTCTTAGTACAGAACAGAATATAATTATTTTGTTGGTCATTTATTTAAGTTTAACAAATTAAGTCGATAGGATAGGATGTGATGGATTTTTGTCAGACTTTCTCCTGCCTTAACAATTTTGTTTAGAACATATTTTATGCAAAGTATGTTAGAATTTCCTTTGTTTTTTGTATCCCAGGCTCTGCTCTTTCAATTTTCATCTTTGGCAGGGAAAATAGATTTTGTACTATCAATGTCTTTCTGCTGGACATTTTAATTCATACATTTGACAGTCATACCCAAATACATTTATTCTTCATCTCGTGCAAAAAAAAAAAGAGGACTAGGAGGTTGGTTATAGAAGGGCAAACAATTTGTATATAGTACAGCAATTCTGCGTGTGAACAAAACCGTCAGTCAGTTTTCAGTTTGCATATAGTATAGCAATTCTGTGTGCGTACAGAACCATCACTCAGGTGTCCCCGGAGCGCATGTTGGATTACCCCACACTGAAGGCGGCCATCCTTAATCGCGTGGGGTCCACGCCGGAGAGCTACAGGAAAAAGTTCTTGGAGGAGCAGTTTGTGGCGGGGGAACACCCACGAGCCATTGCCCACTGCCTAAAAGATTACACCATGGGCTGGCTGAACCCAGACACGATCACCAAAGCCAGGTTGGTGGAGTTGATCCTGGTAGAGCTATTCCTGGAGTGTCTAGCCCCTGGACATCGGCTATGGGTCCAGCGGCAGGCACCTGATACTCTGGACATGGCTGTCGAGTTGGCGGAACAGTACCAGGCAGTGGAGCCAACGCCTGCAAGACTGCCTGGAAGGAGTGTGGCTACCGGATCCTCCCCTCAACTGGCCCCGGAGAGGGCGAAGGGACTGGGGAGAAGGGGTAGTCAGAGATTTGGTCGAGGGGTGTTGGCGGGTGCTCCCAGCCCAGGGTGGGGTTTCATCCTCAGACCGATGGTCTTGTGAAACGCTTTAATGAGACCCTTAAGAGCATGTTGCACAGGTTTATTTGTAGTGATGTGCGTTACTGGGACCAACTGATTCCTTCCCTTCCCTTTGCGATCAGAGAGGTACCGCAGGCTTCCACTGGGTTTTTGCCATTCAAACTGTTGCATGGGTGGAGACCCCGGGGTGTATTGGATCTGGTCGGAGAGATGAGCAGCAGGACACTTCGACCAATACCACCCGGTATGTGCTGGACTTGCGCAAACGTCTTGAGTTTGTTGGAAAATGGGCAAATGACAATTTGCAGCAGGCTCATCACAGACAGGAGACACAGTATAACCAAATTGCCTGGTTACGCACATTTCAGCCAGAGAATAAGGTACTTCTATTATTATCCAGTTCCGAGTCGAAACTCTTGGCTAAGTGATAAGAACCCTTTGAGGTTACATGCCGGCTTGGGAAGGCGGACTATGATATCTGCCAGCTGGAGCAACGGAGAGAGAAACACATTTATCATATAAACCTCTTGAAGCCTTGGTTGCAACTAGAGGCATTGCTAGTGGTGCTTTCAGATGACGTCCCAGACCTGGGACCTGATCTTTCTGTGTTGGCAAGAAAAGGGTTGGTACAGATTGCAGAGAATCTGATACCAGCGCAGAAATGTCAGGCTCACGGTCTGGTGGTGGAATTTCCTGAGGTGTTCTCTCCCGTCCCATGGCAGACTCGAGTAGCCCATCATCATATTAATATTGAGCCAGGGGCGCCAGTTCGCCAGAGGCTGTATCATATACCTAAGCGTAAAAGACAGGTAATAAAGACAGAAATTGATGAAATGCTTAGACTGGGGGTAATATAAGAGTCCCAAAGTGACTGGAACAGTCCGGTTGTTTTAGTTGATAAGCCAGACAGGTCAACGTGGTTTTTCATTGACTTCAGACAAATCAATAAGAAATCGAAGTTTGACGCTTATCCGATGCCCCGGGTAGATGAGTTGCTGGAATGTCTAGGCACAGCTCATTTTATGACGACACTGGATTTAACAAAGGGGTATTGGCAGATACCCCTGACCCTGGAATCTAGAGAGAGGACGGTGTTTTTGACTCCCTTCAGATTATACCAATTTAGGACCATGTTTGGGTTGTACAGAGCACCCGCCACGTTCCAGCGGATGATGGATCGCATTTTAAGGCCCCATCAGCAGTACACCACTGCTTACATAGATGACGTGGTTATCCACAGTGTGGATTGGCCAAGTCATCTGTGTAAGGTAGCAGCAGTTTTGCAATTCTTGCGGGAGGCTGGGCTCACTGCTAACCCAAAGAAGTGTGCCATTGGGAAGAGTGAGTCGGAGTATTTGGGGTATCAAGTAGGGGGGGCCAGATCAGACTGCTAGACGCTAAGGTGAAAGTCTTGGTTGACCGCTCCGTTCCTACGACCAAAACCCAGGTGCTCTCTTTCTTGGGACTAGCGGGCTATTATAGGAAGTTCATCCCAAGCTTCACCACGCTCGCTGTTTCATTGACAGACCTCTCCCAGAAGGCCGCCCCAAATATGGGTCAGTGGATGAAGTTGTGCCAGAGGGCCTTTCTCGCTTTGAAGCGGAGGCTGTGTAGCATGCCAGTGCTGTGCAGCCCTGATTTCGGTAAGAGGTTCACCCTGCAGACAGATACGTCAGAGACAGGACTCGGGGCAGTGTTGTCTCAGGAGGTTCGCACAAGCGAGCTCCCGGTCCTGGACATCAGCAGGAAGCTCCTTTCCAGCGAGAAAAATTATAGCACCATCAAGAAGGAGTGTCACGTGGTAAAGTGGGCAGTTGAGTCATTCCGGTACTACCTCCCATGGCGACACTTCACCCTAGTTACAGATCATGCCCCCTCAGCATGGCTTCACCGGATGAAAGATAGCAACGCCAGAATCACATGGTGGTAATTGGCCCTGGAGCCCTATGCTTTCAGGATAGTCCACCGAGTAGGAAAGCTGCATCAAAACGCAGATTCTTTCTCTCGGAAAGGCATGGGGGTGTAGGATTTTCGAATGAACTGGTGGTGTCATTCTGAGGGGGAGGATATGTAGCAAGGGGGAGATCTGTGCTGACTCTGCTGCCATGTTCATTGTGCTGCAGGAAGAGGGCAGCAGTAGTCCAATACCCGCCTGTGGGTCATGGCGGTGACACAGGAAGGTGGAAAAGGGGGTTTGAGGACTTTCCTCTCTCTAAGTGGCTGGGATATGGGTCTTGGGGAGATTGTTAGCCCTATAAGATAACGCTCTACTGTTTCCTCAGGTCTGCCGTTTTAGGACGTACCGGGAAGGACAGAAGCTTGAGTCAAGAGCCGAGAACGGCAGAGACTGAGAGAAACCGGGACCGAAACCAAATAGAAAATTAGTAATAGTGGGAAAATCGAGGGCGGACCCCTTGTGTATTTTTATAGAAGGCTGAGGAACGGTCAGGGTAGGATGGAGACCCGGGCCGTGCTAGTAGCGACGGCTGGGGTAATGCTGCTGAAGTGCAGCACCTTTTATTTATAGTTTTGATTACTGTGTTTTCTTTTCCTTTTTCGTTTCACCTTTGGTTTTTGGATTATTGTTTGAACACCTGTGAGTGCGTCCGCACCTGAACTGTCCCGTCTGTGGTATTGCCGTGCTTCTGTTTTTACCATCGTTGGTAGGCAGAACTTGGTTAACAGTGCACTCTGCAGGCTAAAAAGTAAAACACACCCTGCAAATAAAACTGGGCACCTGTGTGGTGTTTCCAAGTATACCTGTCTGTCTCCTGTGTCAGTGAATTACCCACCACACTTCCACAGCTATATTAATGTTGTTGTGGCAGGAAATGGCGTTGCGGTGACATCAGACCAGAAGGAAGTAAACAAAGGTAGGGTAACTGCAGTTTACCCAAAAAAAGATGCGGAGTGCTTCGTTTTTTATTTTAAATACAAAAATTAATAAAACATTTAAACAAAAGCATACACTTGCTCACAGAGCACAGAAAATAAATAATTAAACAAAAATAATCACAAACACAAATAATAACTGTTAAGGTCCAGCTGGGCAGTAAGTAGCCTTCACGGATCCTTTAAGCGTTTTTAGTTTTGTTTTCTCTTCTCTCTCCTCTATCGTTCTGCCTCTCAAACACCCCACCCTAAGTTCAGAGAGCTGCAGATAATTTATACAGGTGACAGGTTTTTAATGTGGATGGGGCTTCCCTGCAAAACAATAACAAAACTCATGACGTTTCGCCGTCATACATTGTACACAAATATATACACAAATACAATACAATAAATCATAAAACAAACAAATACAATAACTAAATCATAACACATAAATAACACAGGGGCAGATAGGGAGACCCCGTTCTAAAAATAAATAAACAAAATACATTTAAGCACGGCTTTCCTACCGACCTGCTACAGTTATACACAGTGCATTTTACACATGCGTTAACGGTGTGTAACAGTTATGTTTATTAGAATAAACTATGATGGGCTACTGTTTTATCTGCGAACTAGTGGCAAAAATACATTTAACAGTCACATTGTGGTGAAATGTTAACACTAGAACTACCAGAACTTTGACTGATCACAGTTTTTAAAAACAATTTTCTCCACTGATTTGGCAGCTAGACACCTGTGCTTTTTTGACTTTTCCTAAACACATGTATTAAACATATCAAAGCATCAGTAGACCCAGGGTTGGAGAAACTTATGGTGATATAATACGTTACACCTAGAACTACCGGAGTTGTCATTTTGACCATCCTAATAAAAACAGTGGATTTGGCTTAGTGCAGGTGAGATCAATCACATGATTGAGCTACTGAACTTGAAAGCTTCACATTTATTTTTATAACTACAACAGGAAACCTTTTCAGATGTGATTTATTTATCAACAGCTGTAAAAAGCTAATGTCTAGTGAAAATGAATAGACCAACACAACGCAGGACTGCACAGCAAACCCTGCCGTACTTTCAGGATTTTTCAGAAGATGAATCTGGACACGAAAATGCACCAGACCAAGACAGTGATGAAACTTATTCTGATCCCAGCGAGGTTAGTGATAGTGACAGTGAAAGTGATAATGAAATATTGGGACAGCGACAAACACAACCACACCTGTGGCAACTGCACTGAACTGCACATGTACAGAAGCTGCATGTTTGTGTTGATTCCACAAACTAGACTTCACAAGGTACAGTGTATTGTTTACATTCCACATTTTGAACAGTGTACATTTCATCTTTTGAACATTTGAACAATCCACATTTTGAACATTATACAGTATATGTACGTCCGGTAGTTCTAGTGTTAATGCATCTATTGCCTGCTTAATTGTTTAAGTTCACATTCTGCATTGCTCAAGGGCGCTGGAACTAGGGGTGCCTGGGGTGCGGCAGCACCTCCTTGGCTTTGCATGGCTTCCATCATATACAGTGGCTCTCAAAAGTATTCACCCCTCTTGGACTTTTCCACATTTTATTGTGTAAAATGGATTTAATTAGAAGTTTTTGCCACTGATCAACACAAAAAAGTCCATAATGTGAAAGTGAAAAATAAAATCTAAATTAATTATAAATACAAAACAGAAAATAATTGATTGCATAAGTATTCACCCCCTTGAGTCAATATTTGGTAGAGGCACCTTTGGCAGCAATTACAGCCATGAGTCTATTTCGATAAGTCTCGACCAGTTTTGCACATCTGGACCATACCATTTTTGCCCATTCTTCTTTGCAAAACTGCTCACTTTGACATTATGGACTTTTTTGTGTTGATCAGTGGCAAAAACTTTAAATCAATTTTGATTCCATGTTGTCACACAATAAAGTGTGGAAAAGTCCAAGGAGGGTGAATACTTTTGAGAGCCACTGTAAAGGGGTTACAGTTTTGTTCAATGGGTTTCAGCACCCCCACTTTAAAAATTGTTCTACTGCCACTGGCATTGCTTGTTGATTTTATGAGCGTATTGTTAGATTGAATGCATCTTTAATAAATTCCAATGTTTTTAAATAGATTCCTGGTAAATCGTTTGCCAATGTAACAACCTTGATTTATAAACTTTAAATTAAATAGAATGTGATAAATATCTCTTCAAAGAGCAACATTGAAAATGGGTTTATACATGTATAAGAAACGCAGTTACTGTTTTAAGACTAATAACTGCCACAATTTCACCCACAATAACCTAAATATTGTGCCTCCACTTTTCCAAAACCACACTTACCTAAGTTAGCCATAAGACCAGCTTTCCTTATTGCCGTCAGAATGGCTGACAACCTCTACAGATTCTCTGCCCGTGTAGAGCTATAGACAACTATGTCATCTGTGCACGCTAATGTGAGTTAGTGTACACATAAAAATAAAGAGAACAAGAAATTACAAGATTTTGTTTTTCTTTATTAACAAAAATATGAAGTACCAAATGTATAATAATCTTCACAAAATAACAAAAAAAAATTATCAGACACCATAAACATTTTTGCAAATAGCATAACAGCACTTTAAACTGATTTGTTAGTTCTCTGACTAACAAATCTCTGCTTTTATTGCTGAGTTCTCGCAATTCCTCTCTCTAATCTGCACTTCAACTGACAAAATTCTACTCCTAGGTGATTCCAACATCCATGTTGATTTGCCTCCTTCCGCTCTAGTGACTGACTTTGTCACGCTCCTGGACTGTCTTGGACTCTCTCAATCTGTCAATGTTCCCACTCACACCTGTGGACACACCCTGGATCTACTCATCACCAGGAGTCTTGATATCTCCAATCTCTCAGTCACAGATATCTCCCTCTCTGACATTTTCTTATTCACTGCCAATATTAATCTTCCTGCACTTTTAGCTACTATTAATACTGTTATTTCCTTCCATCCCAAAAATCTGCTAAATCCTACATGTCTCTTCTTCCCCTCTGACTGGTATGCTCCCATCTTCGGTTGATGCTGCGGTGTCCCTCTACAACGCTGCACTTGCTCAGATCATCGACACTGTTGCTCTGCTTACAACCAAAACAGTGAAGAAACATTGAAACTGTCCATGGTATACCCTCGAACTTCAACTGCTTAAGTCTGCCACAAGTCTGAGCGCAAATCAAGGTCGTCTGGACTAACAGTTAACCGAGAGACTTGGACCGATCACCTCAGTAGCTACAGGCATGTGCTCGCTGCTACCAGGGCGAAGTACTTCTCAGAACTCATATCTCTGGGACACGGTAAACCAAATATTCTCTTCAAAATCGTTGACTAAATCCTACATCCAGCCGTCGATTCACCTCCCATTCATCCTCCTGTCTTACCTGTAATGATTTCTCTTCTTTCGGATCAAAATTGACACCATTTATTCTACACTCTCCTGCCATAAACCCAGTATAGTATTTGACCGCCTTGACTCTCCTCTAATTGCCCCTCCTGCTCTCTCTTCCTTCTCTCCTCTCCCCATTACCGATGTCTCCAACCCATTGTTGAAATCAACTACTGCCACGTGCCCCTTGGACCCCTGGCCAACAAATCTTGTCCGTTTCTGTGCATTGATCTTGCTCCTTCCATTATGCACACTCTTAGCCTATCCCTGATCTCAGGCCTGGTTCCCGCTGCCCTCAAGACTGCTCGAGTAACGCCTGTACTCAAATAACCCTCCCTTGACCCAGTTGTCTTATCCAACTTCCGTCCCATATCCAATCTTCCTTTTCTCTCCAAAACTTTGGAAAGGGCTGTAGCCAGCCAGCTGAAAAAAAACATTTCACAGATAAAAATCTGCTTGAATCTCTGAAGTCTGGCTTCCAGCCACATCACAGTACCGAAACTGCTCTGCTCCAGATTGTAAATGTTCTCCTGCTCAATGCTGATGCTGCTGATCCCACTGTCCTTGTCCTCCTTGACCTAACTGCTGCTTTTGATACTATTCTTCTTGACCACCTTCAGAAGTATGCTGGGATCTCTGGAAACTGTCTCTCCTAGCTGTCTTCTTACTTATCTGGAAGCAGTGCTGACACAAACCCGGTCACATATGGTATCCCCCAAGGATCTCTGTGGCTTCTTCTTTTCAACATCTACATGCTTCCCTTGGGTCACCTTATTTGCCAAGATAGCCTCATGTTTCACTTCAATGCTGATAACACCCAGCTCTACCTAAAACTAGACTCTGGATGTCCCTCTGCCATGGTTCGGCTCTTGGCTTGCATCCAGACATTGATGCCTGGATGTCTGCCAATTTTCTTAAGCTCAACACCAACAAATCTGAACTTCTTCTAGTAGGATTGAAAACTCAAGAATCTCAATATTATTGCCTTGAACCTTGGAAACTGTCTGCTACTGCCTTCCCCCACTGTACGAAGCCTTGGTGTACTTCTGGATAGTAACCTCCCCTTTGATGCCCAAATCTCCTCTGTAGTCAAATCCTCCTTCTACCACCTCCGAAACATCTCAAAGGTCTATCCCTACCTTTCCCTCCCGGATGCAGAGATACTCTGTCATGCATTCATCTCCTCTCGAATCTAATACTGCAACTCTCTCTATGGTGGTCTTCGGTCACGTGCCACTAAACAGACTGCAGCTGGTTCAAAATACTGCTGCTAGGATCCTTACCAGATGTTAAAAACATAATCACACCACCCCCTGTCTTGCCCAGCTGCACTTGCTACCTGTTAAATTCAGGATTACTATAAAAATTCTCCTGCTTGCCTACAAGGCCCTTCATCACACAGGTCCAGAGTATCAATCCAAACTGCTGGCCCGGTATGTCCCTACCCACAAGCTGAGGTCCTCTGACTCAGGCCTGCTGGACTCTCTGGGACTTTGTCCCAGCTTTAGTAAGTGCAGCACCCGCAATCACTCGCTTCAAATCAACTCTCAAGAGCCACTTATTCTTTCTTTTAATGCTCCCTAAGCCTGGTATCTGTTATTAGCTGTTGTCTAAATTGCTATTTCAGGTTTTTTACTCCATCTCATCTGTATGATTCTGCTTGACACACACACACATCCACAATGTTTAGAATTCACATCCTAGCCTTTTATTTGATGTATTATGTCTATATGTAATGTGTTCACATTGTTTTTTAATGTTGTATTTAATGTACTATGCCCTGTATTTCACTGTATTTAATGTATTATGCATCGTTCCTCACTGTCCTGTAAAGCGTTTTGTGATGGTGGTTCACTATGAAAGGTGCTATATAAAATAAAGATTGATTGATTGATATTGATAAACAATGTACATGAAAACCTACAAAGCATATATCTAACACCTACAGGTCATATAAGATACAAGATAGCTTAGTTACACAGGACACAATGAAAGCTAGCTTAGCACCTATACCACCTTATTTTAACATTTTACTAAGGAACAACCCTTGAATAAATATTTGATTTTCTATCAGTTACTACAATACTTGTGCTTAACAATGATGGCACGGAAAGGTAAGCCTCAACTGTCTCTTGTTTAACTAAGCCATTTGATACAGGTTTATTATTTAATTTGTCTTTTTTAAGCAGAGAATGTGAGCAGAGCGGAGCAGTGACAAATTTCTGCTCATCGCTCATAATATCCTCTGATTCGCTCTTTCTTCCATTTCTCTCCATTGCTTACAATTCCCGCTCCACAACCCCGCTCCAGACAAAAAAGGCATGCTCCCATGGTATATAAAAAATTAAAAATTAAAAAAAGATAAAGATAAAGTAGCCGTTTTTCCCCCCATTGTGTTGCTGATTACAGATAGAGTTAAAATGAGCTGATCCCTGGAGCCAGCATTACACTTCAGCCATCAACACCAGGCAGAAGGATATCTACATCATCAGATGGAAAGAATCGCAAATGGATGGAGATGCAGATGGATCACATTAGTTTACTGTAAAGCTACGTCTTAGTTGGAGCTTATCTTGGCGAGAGCCAAGTTCAAATCAGCATGAAGTTTTAACATCTACTCTCATGTAATGGAAATCATGAAGATCTGGATACATCCAGTGACTGCTGTGAATAGTCCAGCTAGCAACAAGGGAAATACCTTGTGACAGCATGAAGATACAGCTGACAGGAGGAAAGAGACCCCATTAGGGCTGGCAAGGGTTACCTACCCTTGTCAGCAGTAACCAGCTCTATGTTTTCAAAGGTAGACAATGCTGGGAACACCCGCCCAAGCCTTCGAAAAATTAAAGTGAAAAATACCCCTAGTGTCTGCGAGAGCAGGGGCAGAAGATGACTCAACATTGGATAACACGGTTAACAACTTAGGAACAGAAACGGATATGAGAATGGAGAGTACTTCACAAATGACTAGTTCAAGATCTGCAGTAATCAAAGACATGGAACTCCAGGTTTGTGTCTGCGGCTGGAGCAAGGCGACAACGGTCAGAGGTTTGAAGATTCATCAAAGGAGAATGAAATGCTTGAGGGAGAAGGGACAAGGGCCTCGCCTTGATCAGTACTTCGTACGAAGTCAGTCAAGTCAGTCGAATTAAATCCAGCCACAGGAAGCAAACCACATTTCAGAGGATATCAGCACCCTTGTCATAGACATTAGGAGGACTTGCGTGGATACAACTAGTGATGAACCTAATGATCCTTGCGAACCCGGTCAGATGAACTAGGACAAGAGAGAAAAGAACCTCAGCAGGCACAAGGCTGAAGTTAAATGGCCAAGAGCTTGTGAGAAAACTGCGTGGGACACAGTAAACAACTATCTCTGTTTTACTTTGGAAAGGTTAAGTGGAACAGTTGAAAAGAAGCTGGATAAATTTGGGGACATCATCTACGCATCTACTACCTAAGTGGAAAGAAGTAGAGCAAGCTGTGAAAAAAGCAAGGATGTCATCATCTCCAGGGCCTAATGGAGTCCAATACAGTGTGCACAAGAGTGCTGGAATTCTAGAATCCTGTGAAAATTGATAAAAGTGGCATGGGAAAAACAGGTTGTGCCAAGAGCATAGCGCTCTTTATATCAAAAGAAAAAGATTCTACAAGCATCAGTCAGTTTCGCCCTATTTCCCTATTAAACATAGAAGGCAAGATTTTCTTCAGCATTATTGCTCAGAGATTGTCAACCTATCTATTGAAGAATTGCTTCATTGACATTTCAGCACAAAAAGCATTTCTCCACTGGCCTTTACCATGGCAATGGAAGTAATTATTAGGGCATCAAAATGGGTAGTGGGAGGAGAGCGTTTGGCTTCAGGAATGCGACTACCACCAATTCGAGCATACACGCGTGACATGACAACAATGACTACAACAGTAGCCTGCACTAATCGGTTATTGGGCAAATTAACCAATAACATTGAATGGGCACAAATGCAATTTAACCCCACTAAATCAAGGAGCATCTATATAATTAAAGGTAAAGTAGTAGATACAAGGTTCTACATTAATGGTGAGGCAATACCAACAGTGTCCGAGAAGCCAGTGAAAAGTCTAGGGAGATGGTATGTTGGGGATCTAAAGGACACGGTTCGTGTGGGAGAAGTTAGACAACAAGTAGTGGAAGAGTTGAAGAGAATAGACAGCAGTGCTTTGCTGGGCAAACAGAAACTCTGGTGCTTTCAGTTTGGTCTACTGCCAAGACTGCTGTAGCCACTGACTGTGTATGAGGTTTCCTTGACAACAGTTAAGACGCTAGAAACTTTAATCAGTTCATATGTCAGGAAATGGTTGGGTTCCACACTGCCTCAGCAGAGTGGGACTTTATGGTAAAGGAATACTGCAGCTACCAGTCTCTGATCAAACCGAGGGGTTTAAATGCGCCAAGGTCTGATTGGAAATGACATTAGTAGATTCACGCAACAAATGCGTAAGGGAGACAGCACCTGTGTTGAAAACAGGAAGTGGGCGGCAAAGAAAGCTGTGGAAGATGCTAAGGTTGCACTTCGAATTGTGATATTATGGGGCAAGTTCAGCATGGAAGAGAGGGTCTTGGCCTCAATTCAGTTCCTCCTACATGGCACAAGGCAACCCCAGCTCAAAGGAGGAAGCTGGTAGTCAATAAGGTGCAAAAGCAGGAGGAGAGGATGAGGTGTGTAAAAGCCATTTCCCAGGTCAAGCGGGGAGAATGGATGAGATGGGAGATTGTAGAACAACATAAGATCAGCTGGCAAGATCTATGGACAATGGAACAGAGCAAGATCAGTTTCCTCATCAGATCAACATATGATGTTCTCTCATCACCACAGAACCTAAACCTGGGTGAGGATCCCTCATGTCCTTTGTGTTCATCACCTGCAAAATTAAGGCACATTTTGATGCGATATAAGGTGGGTCTTAGCCAGGGATGGTTTACTTGGCGTCATGACCAGGTGCTGCAATATTTGGCCTTAGCATTGGAAGACAAATGTAACCTGACCAATAAGTTGCTGCCAGTTTCATCAAAGCATTACACACAAAAGACAATATTCCTCCATCCAGGAGAGCAGCCACCAAGAAAAGGTGTTAAAACCAAGCCTCACCCAGGACAACTGGAAGCTGCTAGAGACTGGAAAATTGTCTTGCGGTCTGGATCAGCACACCTAGAGTTATCAGTGCCATGGGAGGATGCTGTGGATGAGGCGCATGAGAGGAAGAAACTTCAGCATGCTCAACTAGCTGCTGAAGCAGAACAGCGAGGATGGAGAGTCTGAGTTTACCCAGTGAAGATGGGTTGTCGAGGATTTGTGGCACACTCTACAACCTGGTTTCTCAGAGATGTTGGGTTCAGTGGCCAAGAGTGGTGTTGCACAGTGAAGAACTTATCCGAAGCAGCAGAAAGGAGCAGCAACTGGCTGTGGTTGAGGCGGAAAGATTCTACCTGGGGATCTCAAATACAATAGAAAAAAAGCAACGCTGATGTACGGGTAAGTAAGCAGGGCTGAGTTGAGTGGAGGACTGAGGGGGGTGATGCTGGGATGCCAGAATCACTGTTGAGCCCTCTTGAGCTGTCGTGGGCTAGTCGATGAAACACCAAGGATGGAAGGTGCCCACTTGAAGACCCCAGAGATGTACCCTACTTAGCTCAATCCAGACGGTTGTCATGTTGATGCACTGTGGAGACTGCACTGTGGTTGATCCCCAGAGCCAGCATTGCAGCCGTTGTGTGTGCTGATGCACTGGGGAGGCAAAATAAGCTGATCCCTGGAGCCAACATTACACTTCAGCCATCAACACCAGGCAGAAGGATATCTACATCATCAGATGGAAAGAAATGCAATTGAATAGAGATGCAGATGGATCACATTAGTTTACTGTAAAGCTATGTCTTAGTTGGTGCTTGTCTTGGAGAGAACTGAGTTCAAATCAGCATGAAGTTTTAACATCTACTTACATGTAATGGAAATCATAATATACATTCAGAAAAGAATACTATTTAATATTCCTCATTATAATCACATAGCTTGATCCAAATAAAAAAATAAGATTAAAAAAAAAAAAAAAAACCTAGATAAAATGCTCGAAGTTGTCTAATTCAAGATGCTTTCTCATTATTATTGATTGGTACTGAAAAAATGCATAAATTAAGCAAAAATCAGGAAATATCATCTTGCAGTTAACAGGTTTTTAACAGGCTCTTACAATGTTGAGTACTCATTTATTTCAAACTTTGATTCGTATCAAATTAGCTTTATACTGGGATTGTTTGTATCTGATATCTTACAGGGAGCTCAAAGCAACCCACAAACACATATGAGTGACTCTCAACGGGGCTGACGGACAACCTGTAGTGAATTAACTGTCCTTAATAGTGCAGGAAATCTAAAGTGTAACGTCAATCACATTGAATTGAAAAGAAAAAAAAGGGTTTTTTTTTTAATTCAAAAAAGTAAAACTCCCTAAATTTTATTTGAAACTGGAAAATTAACGGTTAACATGCACAGGCATAATGGAAAATACTATAAAAAGACTAAAGGATAAGAATGAGCCTCTTCAAACTAAAGTTATACATTATACTTGCAACAGTTGTAACTGTATGTTTAATAAATATTGTATATTCCCTGTTTACTACTATATAATATATAAGATATATAATATACTATATATATATATATATAGATATTATATATAATATATATATAGTAATGAATATATACTTACGTTTTGAGTCTGTAAGTACTTAAACTAGTTGACACATTGTGTCAAATTGGTAAGATATATATATATAGATGCTATGACAAAAAAAAAAAAAAAAAAAAAGATACCAGATTAAATATTTTTGTATACATCTGAGTAAGGTATCAAAAGCAATACAAGAAACAATTCAAAAAAGGAAATGCAAACATATTCAAGTATTCAAGTTCACCTCCAAAAACATGAGTTTCTCCAATGTTCCAAGCTTCAGATTGAGCCTGTTTGGTTGGGCCACCAAACTGGGAGCTGAAAAGTTTATTTCAGCACTTGCAGTACCAGTGGGTATGCTGTGAGGAGCATGAGCTAACTTGAAGAGGCGGGGAAAGGTTGGAGAATGGTCTCGCTAAAAAGAATGCACATGCCTCTGTTGGTTTCCTTGCAATATGCAAGATATTCTTCAACTTCTGATCATGCATCATTCCCATCACTCCAATTTGTTCTATCACCATCTCCCGAAAATACCGTATAATCTGGCCCGAATGCTACTGTCTCTCATAATCAACTCCGTTTTAAATTGATCAAACATCCCGGCAAGAATGAGGTGTTCCTCTTCATAGTACTTAGTGAAATGAAAAGACAGTGCCTCTGCAAAAGCATTTATTAACATTGGTGTCTTCACCTCTCCCAGCAGACCGCTTACTTCAGATACTGAAGGGAGAATCATGCCAAGCTTGCCAAATTCCTTTTGCAGACAAACTGTCTTCTCACCCTCTGGTGCCAATACCTCAATCAACCCATCAGGTCATTGCGGTGACCTTTTTAACAGAATGGTTCTTTTTCAGTTTTTCCATTTTCAACTCTGAAATAATGCAAAACAACATGGTTACAAATGAAATGACACATATTACTAACCAGAAAAGAGAGAGACTGAGACAGAGCTAGGTGGGAGCAAGAGCGGCATAACCAATCAGAACCCCAGTATATTTGCATATGAATTAGGGATTCATGGCCATATACAGTATTAAAAGAATTGGCGAATTAATGCATCGTCGTTAGTTTTTCGTTACTCAAAAGCGGAAAAAAAATCAAACTTAGCAGTTTGTTTTTCAATATTCAAAAACTAAACTATGAACAATGAACTTGGATCTAACTTCACTCTGCTTCAGCCCAATCCATAAAACTGATATCATATATAAGCTTTTCACATTTAATCACAGATAATTTGGCCTTTTTTCATAGCTCCAAAATATTTATTGATTAATTAATTAAGAACAAATGAATCACCTATTTTACCTATTTTATGAGTGCGGTAAACTGGAACAGTATCATGGTATCACAGTATCAAAAGTTGGCAGCTATTTAAAAGTAGATCATATTGCACAAAGATAAATCTCCAGAATTAAAAACTGGCAACAAAACTTGAGCTATGAAAGTTATAGCAACAGAGCTAATTCAACAGCATGCAACCCAAAACAGTAGGTAGTCAACAGATATTGCAAGGCTGCAGAAATGAATACATTTTAATGAATCTAAACAGGAAATGAACTGCATGCTACAAACACAACAAGTCATTCTTGTCAGCATCCAGTAAAATAAATGCTACATGAGAGCTTGTTTACAGCTGGACTCTGTTCATGTGGTTAGTCCAGGGTTGTCTCGTTCACTTTTAATGATTATTTATTAATCAATACTGACTGTATAGTCACTGGATTCTGTGCAACAACAAATCCATCCTAATTACATCCGTTTGCAACAGGCACTGAAATGTGCTTTCTACTTAAAGGGCTAGGCAAATGGTTGAACATTACAGTCCCCACTGAAGAACTCAGTTATTGGGTGGGTAAAATTAAATTCTAATATCCCACCCAGTCATTCTGCATAGAAATAAACGTATAACACTTGGAGTGCCACAGCACTGGTGGGACGTCTTTCTCATTATAATCATAAGCTGGTAAAGGTTTGACCGCATGGTGTGCAAGAATCCCAAGGTGGGTTCTGGATTGGCCCAGACACTCCCACAGGAGCTAAAAACAGCAGGGACTCTTCTTACCATGCAAGGCTGGCCTTTGTTTTCCAGGGACCAGGAAGCTCATCCACTGTTGAACTTCTGGTGGTGGGATAAGAAGATAGCCACTGATCTTTAGTTCTCTTGAGCTGCTTATGGGGAGTTGTGATGAGGGAACATAATTGAACATTCTAAATTCTAAATAAATGAATATTTAGAATTAAAAAATAAAAAAAAATAATTTGCATATATTTAGAAAGGGGGCAAATGGTCTGAGTAGACTAAAAGGGGCAACAAAAATCCAAAATAAACTAAATGAAATGTAAGCAATTGGTTAAAACTCAAATTATATAAAATCATGAAAAAAAAAACATTGGTGTCATTAACACCTCTTCTGGAGCCCTTGTGCATTTAGGCAAAATGACTTAACCAAAAATCCTAGTACTAGGCAAAACATCTATATGCAACACAAGCTAACATAACAACTATTAACAGGCCATTTGCAAGTTTTTCCAATATAGATAATTTACTTTTAAGCTAGTTAAAGAGTTATACATTTCAATATCAATTCGCTAGTTTACCAAGCCATTTGATATAATGTTCTTATCAGTTAACCTTGGAAGAAAAGTTTATAGAACCTTACTGTATTGCATCCTATAAATATGAGAGACAACAGCCAGACTGCTGTGGCACAAAGAGTCTATTAATATACTGAACTCTGGAGAAAAACAATTCAGATTCATAAAACAGAAGCTTCATTTATATTTAAGAAAAAAAGGACTCCACCCTAACATTTTAGCTGGCCCCAGTTTAATTGTTTAGTTTTTATGGGAGTCAGACCTTCAGTACAAGTATTTCCTTAAAATAGTCACTCTGCTACATGTGTTCCTCAATTTTCAAGATCAGACAGTCTGACCAAAGGCATTGTCATTGTATTGTGTGATTTTAGAAAAGCCACATGCCTAAATCATCGGTTTTAAGTGATCCAGATAATATATAGCTCTGACCCCATCGTTTTTAATTAACTTTGTATTATTAGGTTTGATTTTTATTTTACATCCCAGGCAGCATTAAATTAAGCCTAGCCAAGAAGAGTACATGCTGTTCCAGGCAATATTAACTCTTTAGGTATTAATCTACTGTATATCAGTGAATGCAGTAGTAATTGCACAGTCTGTCTCTGTATCAATGTTACAGTTTCATTTCCCCTTTTATTTCTGGTGGCCTATTGAGATCTGTGGATCTTGGTTTACTTGCTGCACCAAGATACTGGCAGGGCTTTTGTGGTAGTACAGCCTTTAGTCCTTATGCACCTAGGCTGTGAGATTTGTTGTCTATTTGCATCGGTGATGCAAAGTACCTGTGCAGTCTGTTCACATGTTTAAAACATGCTTAAGATACAGCTTTCTTAGCACAACCAATAAGAAGACATAACTAATGCAACGTTGGGTTAACCTGACCATCTGATACCCCCTAGAACGTGTGTTTTATCATGAAAAAAACTCCTCTAATAATTGTCTGTGTTGTTAATGAATTAATCAATATATTTACATTGACTGCAGGATTGCTGTGGAAACAAAAACAATCACCACACAGCAATGGAATTTTAAAAAATGTTGCATTTACTATTCTTTACCACATTAAATATGATAGGCGGAAGGAATTTTGAGATTGAGGGGGGAGGTAGCTGTTGGGGCCATGTGTGCTTTGCACAAGGGTGGGGGGGTACGTAACAGGGCGAGCAGCCCTGTACGGTGTATTGTTAGAACGGGGTTTCCCCCTCTGCTCATGTACCGTGTTATTTTGTGTTTTGTATTATTTATTTATTGTGTTCATTTATATATGACGGCGAAGCGCCGTGAGTTTCATTTGTTAAAGGGTGTTCTGGCAGAGGCGAGGTTAGTAAACTTGTCCTCTGCCAAGAATGTTTAAAAACCTTGTGTTAATGTGTGGCTGTCTGCTACTGCATTTGTTAAACTAGCTGGCAATCACACAAATTAATAAACTCGTGCAGATTGTGGCCGAGGGGTAATAGAATAATTACAAACTAGTTAAACCCCTCGGCCACGGTATTTAAGCCTGCAGCTCTCCCTGCTCTGGGTGGGGGTGCTCAGAAGTGGAGAACGGGAGAGCGAGAGGAAAGGAGAGGAGAGGAGAGGAGAGATTAAATTAAAAACGTTTAAAGGATCTGTGAAGGCTACTGCCCAGCCAGACCTTAACTGTGATTATTGTGTTTGTGATTATTTTTTGTTCAATTATTTATTTTTATGCTCCGTGAGCAAGTGTTTATTTTTTGTTTGAACATTTTATATTTTTGTATTTAATAAACGGCGCACGTTGTGCGTGTAAACAGCAGATACCCGTATTGTTCTTCATCCTTCTTCTGGTCTGACGTCACCACTGCCATTTCCTGCCACCATCAGTTATTAAAAAATGCTGATACAGGCGGAGCAACTTCACTGCTCAGGGGAAGGCATAAAATGAGTTCTGGTGGTGGCAGGTGTCCACATTACCAAACCACAGATGGTACTCATTTACATCTCTGGTGGTTTGTCATGCTCACTAAACAACTCCTTCGAAGGCAAATCAGTAAAATCTGGGGAGCTTCAATTCACCAAACCATGCTATTCCTTCTATATTTTAACTTATGCTATACTATAAAAGTAATCTACTGTAGAACAATTGAAACCTTAATAAACCAAGCAGATACCAGCAGATAGAAATAGTACTTTCACCTAAAAATGTGTTAAATCCGACTGTACTTCAACTTAAACCCATCTACTAACTTTTGAAAACCTCCCTTTGTTTTCAATGCAGATAATACCTGTTTGCACATATCAGCTTCATCACACAATTATGTATGTTAAAACAATCAACAAACAGATTAATACATTGATTAACAGGTCGATTAAAAAAAAAATGCCAACCCCGCCCACAATACTATAACTGTTAATGTTTTCTTTTTTCATTTGCCTTTTCATTTGAATAGCTATACGTCATTGTGGCAATGTTGCCTGCCCCTGTGTGTATTTCAGTGTTATATGTTGCGTGTTGTGTGTTAATGTTGTTGTGTAGTCATTGGTACATGGGAAATAAATAGGTCTCTGGAACACAAGTTGTCTAAAATGGATATTTGTATTTAGGCACGAGGATTGCACAGCACTTCACGAGCAGGTAAAATGTAATAATATAAGAGCACAGGGAATTGCACTTTATTAATTCACGTGCAGTTGTACCGCGACTCTAATTGAATGATTGATTAGCAATCGAGTCTCGGTACAGCTACATAAAAGCAGCATGTTTTCACTCACTCTGGGTTGTGTGTTTGGTAAGTGGAGAACGGGATTGGAGACGGAGGTTATAATAATAATAGTAGTAATAGTTAAATTTCAGTTCACAGTGTTTGTCTGTGTAGTTTGTCTTTTTATTTTGGCAAAAGTGCCATGTACTGTGTGTTTTGTCTTTACAACCTTTTATTTTCTGTCTGTTTCATTATTAAATGCGGAGCAAAACCAGCATTGGCTTCACCAAACTCCACCGCTCTGTTGTTTATTTCCTGGTTCCTGGTTTCCGATTTCCGAACAGAGGCGTGGATTCAAATCCCTCTTCTGACACCATGTGTCACAAAGACGGCTGCAGTGGGCGTCGACAGCTCAGTGTTTAATAATGAAACAGACAGAAAATAAAAGGTTGTAAAGACAAAACACTCAGGACACGGCACTTTCGCCAAAATAAAGAGACAAACAAAAACGAACTACACAGACAAACATGGTGAGCTGAAACTTTATTATTATTATTATTATTATTATTATTATTATTATTATTATTATTATTATACCTCCGTCTCCAATCCCATTCTCCACTCACCGAACACACAAACCCGAGTGAGTGAAAACATGCTGCTTTTATGCAGCTGTACCAAGACTCGACTGCTAATCAATCATTCAACTGGAGTCGCGGTACAACTGCAATGGAATTAATAAAGTGCAATTCCCTGTGCTTGCATATTATTACATTTTACCTGCACGTGAAGTGCTGTGCAATCCTCATGCCTAAATACAAATATACATTTTAAACAACTCGTGTTCCACAGACACATTTATATCCCGTGTATCAATGACTATACACCAACATAAACACACAACACGCAACATATAACAATTGTTTGTTTAAACCATAAGGTAAAGTGTTTTAGGTTTCTCATTTGTGTACACAAGTTTATTATCTAAATCATATCTTTAATGGAAGGGAACTAAAGTATGTGACACTATTATCATTTTTTTCTGTACTAATGGCCGCCCAGTTTAGTAGCTTGGGGATATCAATCAGTGCAAGAGTGTACAGATGGGCAATGGAATCTTTCAAGAACACTCATAATGCTTTTTTATTTTTCATTAAAGGAGCTACCGAGAGACGAATGAAGCACTTACATTGAACAGGTAATAGAAAGTCGAGTAGCTACCTGATTAATATATTCATGTTAATAATAAAATCTTTGATGCTGAGGTAAGGTCAATTTAACATCAAACATCAACAATGTCAAGAATCCTTTAGCTGACCAAAACATGGTTATACTGAATGCCATTAATCCGCTGACACTGAGTCTGCTGCATCCTTCAGGAAACATGTCCTGAAACAAAGTCAAAGCCTTTTTTACATTGGTCTACTGCAGGGACACGCAACCCGCAGCTCGTTTATCGCCTGACTGCAGCCCAGTGTATTTATTCCATTTCACTTATGAATGTATCGTAAATGTTTGTTGTAACTTTGATTTCGCAATAAAGATGACTGACAAGGTTTATCAATTTTGATCTTTTGGGAAACCAAACTCGGTGAGATATTGGATGAATCACACACCAACACTTATTCAAGTGGTAAAAAAAAGTAATACTGCTAGGCATCGAACTTACAGAAGCACAGCTTCTGGACATCAGGTGTCCTTTTTATGCCACTGTCCAAGTATTTAAAAATGTAAACAAAATCTTTGTTGCCACTAGAAACGATACCACAAATCTGGCATGGAAACCTCCTGTCACTACTTGCGGATCAAAAAGGACGATTAAAAAAAAAAAAAAAACCTTCCCCAACACTGTTACTTGGCACTGCTGCAGGTTTTGTGAGAAAGGTTTGTTTTGGTATACAACTAAATATGGCCAGACGTGGCAAAGAAGGTCTGCGCGATTGTCCTGCTGCACTTCCTCAGACAACGACAAGGACAACAATGAATCAAACACCATGTTGCTCGAAATCGCTTGCTGCAGCTCCACCTACTGTTCAGAATGAACATCTAAAAAAGGGCGTGCAAATCTTCAAAGCTGCAATTTCAATGGCAGTGTCCAATTTAACATCTACAAATAGTGCTCCTTGTTTTTAATGAGTTCAATTTAATTAATACATTTTTTATGATATTTAATTTAAAAAAAATAACTTTTTTGTTAATTAAAGCATGTTTTTATGCTTTTTTCTTTTTTTTTTTTTTATTTAGTTAGTTGACTCATTTTATAAGCACAATAAGGCACTTCAGAGTGTGGGATATACTTTAATATCCACACGCCCATTGCGGTTAAAACCATTCGGCTTTGCCTTGTAACTTATAATGCACTCAGGGCGTGTGGATATTAAAGTGTATCCCACACCCTGTCAGCCTTATTGCTTACATATACATATTAGACATGTACATACATAATATATTAAATGTTTCCTACAGAAGGGTAGCTTCAAATTTTGATCCTTACGGTAGTCTACTAACGGAGCTAAAATTCAGCACTGTAATGATATAAAAAGTATAAAATCTAAATAATTAGTGGAGTACATTTTCAAAATGTAAAAGTTGAAGTGAATCTAAAAGAGGTGACCCCACTCATCCAAATTTCTCACATAATAATAATAATAATAATAATAATAATAATAATAATAATAAATAATAATAATAATAATAATAATAAATACTGAATATGAATTCTGCAGGGACAGTGCAAGGCTCTCGCCAGTAGAATGTTGTTATATTTTTATTTTTATTATTGGGGATCCAGTATACTGGTGTAGGGCCAGAAAGTGGAACTTCATCATAATGTGGTACTCGTGCCAAAATTTGAACCATGTAACATCAGAAAATTATATGCTTTCAATGCTGTGATTGAATACTGCACAAATCACTATGAACAAGACAAATTGTAGTTCACCCACAAAATTGTATGTTTACAGTTTTAGGTATCCCAATTTGTTGCTCATCAGTTAAAGTCACATACATTTACTTAACTGCGAAAAAAAAATGATATTAAAAAGGACTTTAAGAGCCATATTCACTACCTCGTTCCCCTTTCAGGTGTGTGTTTCCTTGTATTTTGAGTTAAAATCATTTGTGCATGCCTGGGCAAGTGCAATATACGCTGTACCACTTTTTAACCCAAACCAGAATTCCAGATACATTTTTGGGTCATTGAGAAATTTACTCTCCAATTTAGACACTATGGGACCTAGTTTCATACATGACTTAAGGGTTTAAGCATGTATAAGCTGAATTTTTAGTTATTTAAACAGGTGCCTTGTGTGATTAGGTGCTTCCAGGTATTTAGTCTTCTGTCTATTTGAAGTTATTCACTGCTAGTTAAATTAGCTGACATACCCCTACCTGCGATTTACATATTATTTGGCTTTTAGGAATTTCCGAGTTACTCCTGCTTCTACTTGGTGTAACTTCAGTCGCAGTTGTTTAGAAGTTAGACAATTCACTGCCCTTTCGAAAGAGAGAATGCAGATTTTGTTTGTGGTTGTGGTGCAGGCAGAGAAAAGGAGAATGATGTGGAGGGGGAGGTATCCTTTTGCTAGTTTAGTTTTTTGGACCTAGCACTTGATCAGATTTTTGGTCGTTTTTGACTAAATAGACAAGCAATAATGGATTTATGTGAGACGTTATCAGAGGATTTAGAGAACTCCACAATGTACAGCCTTGTCGTTCCTGTGGCAGTGAAGATAACCACTGTCCTAACATTATAGGGGGAGCTTTCAAAGTATGGAGGAGAATTTATGCTAAAACGAAAAATAATTTTCAATTGAAAACCAGACTAGTGTAACATGAATTGTATCTTATAGTACTGCTAAGGGACAGAAGCCTCTAAACTTCCATTATCAGATCACCAAACATGAAAATAACAAAAGTGTAAAGGGTAAAAAATGTATTTCAAAGCTTTGAAAAGGGTTTCATTTTTCGTTATTTTTCACAATGTGGTGAGTTGTTTTTACTTTGCAGTAGCTTCAGTATTTGTTTTATAAGCTTGCTTATAAAACAACTAGCTTATCATGTTAGGAGTCAATAATTTGAAACATTGAATAAATGGTGTCTCATTAAAACAATACTGAATGAAGGACTTTAACCCATCCTACTGTATGCTTATTGTTTTATTTTTTCCTGTTTGCTCAAAGAAGCTTGCCAGGGCTACTTCCAGCAGATCTAATGTTAACAAAGAATTGCTTGGTACAGGCTTTAGTTATAGTAAAAATTTGCACGAGGTTAAGTCACAAATGGGGTATTCACTATGGTATGGGTTTCCATGTAAATAAAAACATGTTTTTGGTAAATTTGTGTGGCTTTTTAGCGTGAGAAGGTGATTTACCATCACTTTAAGTCTTACCATGTTTTGGCCACACACTTCCTATAGCGTGAGTATGGAGATAGACTTTGGAGTTTCTACTTGAAGAAACATATTCATTTTTGTTAATGTGGAGCCAGTCTGGCATTACATTTAATTTACTCCAATAAAACATTACAATAGGAAATCAATATACATCTAGTGTAAGGTGCTGTCGTCATGTAGACATTGTAACAACTAGCATGGGTAGAATCGTGTATCTTGTTGTTTGGTACTGTTTATGTGTGTTATACAATGCTCAGAGCATGCATCTTGCAAAGACTTGCTTGAGACTGTTTGGCGTTAGTAATTAATTGCTGGCACACAGGACCTACATGTGAGGGCAATGCCCAGGACTTTGCAAAAGTCAGCGTGGGAAACATGTCCAAGGGACTGAGGGGTGCACCTGTCAGAGGCAGGAGGGAGGTAACTGGGCTGTGCTTCTGATTGGGTACAGCATTTATAATGTTTGTGTATGTATGTGGAGATATTTAAGGAGAGCCTGTAAGCTACTCAGGGGTTGGTGATGTAGTGCAATGCTGTGGACAAGCTGTGGGAACTAGCCCACCCCCTGGGGCGTCCCTGCAGGACCCAGACCCGTTTACAGTTTACAGTCCCAGGCGAAAACCTGGACGCAGCCCCAAGTTGGACAATGTTTGGATAGGGCCCTGCCGGGTTCTGGAACAACTTGGGGAAGTGATTTAAAGAGTCCAACTTCCACCTAGGGATTGTAAATCGATAATACATCGGAACCGCCTTGACCCATACCGCGACAGCGACAACCTGGGGAGTGGGATCCCAGACTGTGGCTGAATTATTGTTACAGTTGTGTAACAATGAGCACATGTCTGTGGCTGAATTGTTGTTCGGGACTGCTCAAGATTGTTTGGTGCTAGTAATTAATTGCTGGCACACAGGACTAACATGTGAGGGCAATGCACAGGACCTTGCAAAAGAACTCGCCCTAGTTAATTAATGAATGCAACTTTGCAACAGCGGTGAACTCTCACCAGCGTGGGAAAGGTGGACAAGGGAATGAGGGGTACACCTATCAGAGGTAGGAAGGAGGTAACCGGGCTGAACTTCTGATTGGGTACAGCATTTACAATGTTTCAACTGTCTATGTCTGTGGGGCTATTTAAGGACATTCTGAGAGCTACTCAGGGTTGGTGATGTAAGGAGTGTTGCTGAGTGCCATGCTCATTATCGTCTGAACCTGTTTGATGTCTGTACAAATAAAGACCCTGCTGTTTTGCTGCATACCTGTGTCATGATTCATTTCTCACATCCACATTACAATACTATATGTATATAAGGAGTTCCCCAAGGAAACATACATTGCTGCACATCTGGGGGGAAACTTGGTTTCTTCTCACCCAAACTAAGCTGTATTAATAATAGTCATAATGTTATAATAGTGGAAAACACTAGTGGAGGCTTTGAGTAAATTGTTAATGCTCATAACATCGATATATATTTTGACTCCTGAATGTGTCTAAGACTTTTGCACTGCAGTGTATTTGGGACCACTGTTTTCCCTTACATCATTAGATACATGGTGTTAGTTACTAAAAAAAAAACATGTATTTGCTGATAAATGGCACACAGTTGTACTGGTTGATGAATTATCAAGTTGGTAAACAAGAAATGCTCTCATGTTGCCATGCAAATGTAAAAAAATGCACTCAGTTAAAGAGTACTAATGTGTCAGTAGTGGAGGCAGTCATCAATATATTTACCAAAAAAAAAAAAAAAAAAGCTTATAAAATTCTCCATTAAAGGAACTGACAAAACCAGAAACAAAAGACCAGCTGGACTACATGACTAATGTGATGTAGTTCCTCTGATAACCAACAGATGGCACACCAGTGGTTCCAATTGCAGAGTCCCTCACAACCATATGATACTACAGTATATGATATGTGCAGTTGTGATGATAGAGAATTCTCCTACATAATTGTAAGATTGTCTTATAACCCAAATGCATTTGTTCATTAATTGTTAAGTTGTTAAGTAGGGCGAAGGATATACTGTATAGCAAAACACATTAAACTCACTGCTGATATTGAATTAAGCAAGTGCATTTGGTATTGTTAATAGCAGGTACCAGTTCTGAAGAGAAAATAGGGGCAGAATTTTTATAAAATTATTTAAATGCACCAGAATAGTGTGAATAATGCTGCACTAGTTTCCATTATCTTTATTAATATGGAAACTAGTAAAAGGCTGCTTTATGGGCAGATGATTGGTGGAAGTTGAACCCTTTAAATCAGTTCACCAAGTCGTTCCAGGACTTGGCAGGGCTAAACAACAAAAACCTCACAATTTCCTTTATGGCTCCTACACACTGACTTT
This sequence comes from Polyodon spathula, assembly GCF_017654505.1. Classification (NCBI taxonomy): domain Eukaryota; kingdom Metazoa; phylum Chordata; class Actinopteri; order Acipenseriformes; family Polyodontidae; genus Polyodon; species Polyodon spathula. The sequence goes on from NC_054534.1 coordinate 40,114,554, forward strand.
TGATCCTGAAAGAAGTAGGGGGTGTTAAATGCCCACTGTGTCACTTCATATTCTAAATATAACTATGTGAGGATTACCAGTACCTTATGTGAGCTTGGATGTTTAAAAAGTATATATCTGTGTCCAAAAAGGACTGCAGAGGGCATGGGAGGAGGGTACATTTATTTTTTATGGACAGTTGCTTTGGAGATTCACATCCAAGAGGAAATTAGGGACTTGTTCTGATGTTATGGGATCCTGAAAGAACAACATATTATTTTAAGTTATAAAACAGACAGGGTTACAGGAAAGTATCTGAAATGAATTGATCTGCAACAAAACACTCTAAACAGCATCCATTCTAGCTGTGCTATGGCTTAGAGGAATCCAAGTGCACACTCCCTCCGGGTTTACCAGAGGTAAAAGGGGCATAACAACCACCAACACTGCAGGCAGCAAGCACATAAAATCCTTGCTTGTATGATAAACATTCAGATTTTATACCAAACTGCATCCTCATGAAGGGACAGGAAATTACAGATTATTGAACACAGAGAGACTCCGCAATACCTCTACTCTTGTGTTGAAGAAGGTGGCAGCTTGCCACAAACCACGGGGCACGGTAACATGAGACTGTTGAAAAAAGACTTTGGAATAATCCAGAAAAGGTCTCCAGTGCTAAATGGCAATAGGACTTTTGAAAAAGCTCAGTGGAACACTAATTGATCTCTAAAACATATAATTCAGAAAATAAGCAACTTTTCTTAATGGACATTTCAAATAATTATCTCAAAATGTCTTCAACCGCTGGGCTGAAATTTAGTGTATTTGATTAATTCTCATTTAATGGCCATTCAGCTCTGGTTCGTTAATCCTGTGTCAAACAGTATTGTTACGTGAATGACCATGTTCTTGTAAACCTCTATTTGCATGTGACATTATAATCCTTTAATGCTAATGCTGGCAGTTGCCATTGGTCTCAGCATAGTTTCCAGGCTTCTCTTTTGTTTTATTTTGGTTCTTTTGGTTCTGTTATGCCCCTTTTTCCAATGGCATTTCTTTGTGTTGTTGTTTTTGGCAGGTTACTCTATTTCGCATCACAAATAGTTTTGTGCAATTTGTCCCAGTTTTAGGACCTTCTTTTCTTCTCTGCTACCTGATTAATTCTTCATCACTCCATCCATTAATTTATTCCCACACCTGTGTGGCCCCAAAGTGCTGTTATTCTACATTTATCATGATTTTAAGTAGATTAAAACTTTGACAAGACTGTTTTAGAGAAGGAGTTGTTTGGTTTGTAACAAATTAATATAATGTTAGGGGGTGATTTAAAGAAAACTGCATAAGTTTGATAGTTTCACATTCCACCCTCACAGCTAACAATTTATTCAGAAACTGAGCCTAGCACACATTCAAAACAACATGAAAGACGAGAAAATGGACAGCAGTTAGAGTATTGGTATATAAAAGAGAAGTACACACAGACCCTGCAGAATGTTTTGATTATTTTCTGTTTCCATTTTCCCATTTATATGATCGTCTGTTATTTATTATTATTATTATTATTATTATTATTATTATTATTATTATTATTATTATTATTATTACATAAGTTGCATGTGATTGAATTTAGATTTTTGGAAGGTTTTAGGGTTCTTTCATGATCTGTTGTTTGTTGGTGTCAAACTTTTGTTTGAAGACATTTATGTTACACACGAGAGGGAGTTTTTTTTCATGATATCTGTGTCGAATGCTGTTTTGTTTACTTCTCTTAATGTGCAGTGGTATTACATTTTTTATTTTCTTTCGTTCATATATTTAGGCACCATTTTTCTTTTACGGTTATGCTTTATTAGTTTTGCTTTAGAAATGTAGAACCTGAATGGGTTTCTGAAGCAATATCCCACAAGAGACTTGCACTCACAGTCACAATGGCGGTTTATGGGGGTTTATTTCTGTCTAATTCTAAAGATCTTTTTTTTAATGCAATCTTTTTTTTCGAACAGTAACTGTTTTTTTGTTAAAAAAAAACAACAAAAACATTGGCTTTCGCTACATCCATGTCTGCAGCACATTCTCCTGGCTGAATGGCATCAAACAAATGTTGACATGGTAACAGAATTGGAAAGGAATCATTCTGAAAAGCTTTCCAATAACTAGGAGCAACTAGCATTCATTAAACCACCTCAATAGAAGCTGGCATCTGCTATTAATTAGCTTAGCTGAGGAAGAAGCATTGTAATTGTACACTAGCATTTTTTTTCTTGGAACACGTTGGATGAAGTGCTGCGTAGAACCTTTTTTACTATTGGGCTCTTTGTACATTTGGGAGCAGAAATTAAGTTATTGCAACTCAATTAATTGTATACAAGCAATGTGAGCTGAAGCTTTTTCTTGAAGCAAGATATGCAGTTATAATTCAGTATTTCCAATGACAGTAAATGCACAATAATTGCTAAATGTAGTACAATAAAGTAATAATGAGTAAGTATTATACTAGTAGTTAGTTTGCTGTGTTCCTGTAAAGTTCCTGCATTACAGCATAACTTCAAAGTTATGTTTGTAACACAGTAACACTGAAACTTGTATTGTTTAATGTGTGCATACTGTATTAATAAAATCTCCTTTAACCTGAGAGATAATAAGAAATAAAAAATAAACCTGGTGAAATGGATTTAACTGGTAAGGTCAGTGTATGATCTTCACCTTTAAAGCAGCCAGGTACCTTAAACTGAAGTGTGACATGAAAATATCGGTTTCAGATAGTGTGTTCAGCTGATTTGTTAATTTGTAATTGTGGGGTTTAGGATGCTGCGGTTATTGCGTGTTAGTACTGTACTGCAGGGTGAATTAAATCTTTTTCTACCGAATTACTTTCCACGTATATTTTCTATCTACATTCCAGTTCCAAAAATAATTTTGAAATGTATTAAAAAAAAATAAATAAATAAAAAAAGATTTAAATTAATGTAACGCTTTTTTAAGGGTTTGTTAGAAACAGTTAATAAGGCATACATGACTTTAGTATAAAGGATGTGATAACTGGCTATAGCAATAGTGTTACAAGAATATGAAGTATCAGTAAGAAACATTACCTATCTATTGTAAGATTATAGCATGACGTCAGACTTTACACTGTCACTAAAATGTTATTAAATAAATAAAATAAAAAGGCTTCTATCTTGCGTTCCATTTTTCCATATTTGCACTTTTTCCCCACAAAAATAAAAGACAATATTTTGAATACTAACTGCCTGCTGTGGATGATCAGATTAGTTAACAATGTAAGTGTTATAAAATAATATACATTAATAATGTCATATAATAGATTTGAATATGTGCATTAATACATGTTGCAGTCATATCCATCGAAAAACAAAAGGCATATACAAAGATAGTGGGTAAACACCTTTGGTAATATACTGTTATCCATTAAATATTAAATTGCATAATACACTCAATGAACAGTATAAATGGCCCCAAGCATCCCAAATCAATAAACATTTAAATGTAATGTCTGCTCTTGTCTGTTAACCTGCTGAAGAAGTTAGAGCCCGATTGATTGACACAGTGAACATCATGTTATAATGTTTTTATTTTCTGAAGTAAATGCATCTCAAGTATTTTTATTTATTTTTTTTTATTACCGCTGAGGGTACCTAGTAAAAGAAAAGCACATTCACACTTCCAGAAGTCAGAGGACTACTCTTATTTAGATTCTAACACATCATTTTTGAAAAATTCTGCAGGGACTGGGCATTATTGGATCTGCCAATCAATTCAACCTGAAGCAGGTAGTCACGAAATGGACTGACAATGTGTGTCTGTGTAGGATATTGTTTTCAAGGAAAGGTTGACTATACAGTAACTATACAGTAGCTATACTTTACTTACTCTTTTGTTGCATTATTCAATTACAGATACTTCGTATGTGCTAAGTGGATGTAGTAACTGTAATGTAACTACATGTAAATAATGTACCTGTAGATTGAAGTATATCTCCAGTTCATCTGCATGTGAGTAAATATCACTCTAACTTGTATTCGTGTAATGAGAAATATAGCTGATGTTGTAAACAACTCAGAATGCATTTTACATTTGAAAATACAGAAAAGCATTGATTAATAAACATAAAACACTAAACAGATAAATGTGCAGATCCAGACTCCAAAAGTACTGGAATCACTGAATGCAATGGCAGTTCTCACCACTCAGTATCTTGTTGAAATGAAAGGGGTAGTATAGTTCTCAAGCAAGGGACATTTTATAGCTGCAGTTTATAAACAGACTTGTATAAATGTTCAATGTAACCTGTTACAATTATGTACAATGTATAGCAAACAATGTCTTTAAAAATGAGCTAAAACACATATTAAAAACATTTATCAAAGAAATGTAAACACAAGTACTTTTCAAAATATTTTCAGTTTTGGTATTTTATCTTTCACATGGCCATAATGTAAAACTAAATGCTGAGAGAATTGCTAACTGTATTCATTAAGGTTTATTTTCTTATGACAAATTCAGTCTACACATAGTCTACAAACAGCTTATAAACATGTTAATGTACATTATTTACTTTCTTTTAGTAAATAATATATAATAGGCGAGCTAAAACTGCAAGCACCAAAACCCAATGGATGATCAATCAAACACCAGAGTCCTATGGGTGATCAATCAAACACCAGAGCCCTGTGGGTAATCAATACTCAGTCGATCATATGCTTGAAATCGGTTCAAATTGTAGTAATGTTTAGCAAATTAAATGAGGTTTTTATTAACCCTAACCTAACCCTAACTGTAACCCTTAGCTAAAAATTAACAATGTTTGTTAACAGTTAATAAACTAAACAAAACAAAAAAAAACAGCCGTTAAAATAAAGCGTTACTGAAAATAGTGAATTCAAATGTGTTGGTCATCTAGTTAATCAGTAAGCTATAACAGTTTAGGAATACATACTCGCAAGCCAGATAGTTCTGGGTGCTTTGACACCTAAGACAGGAACCAGTCCATCACGTAAATCTAGCCAACAGGGGGTGGAATAGCGGACCAATGGAAAACAAGGGACTGCATCGGAACGAGAACAAAAAATGAAACACATTCCATGTGGACTCAGGCAACGCCCAAAATAACCAAGCAATCCAATCACTGATTGATGACTACTTTTTGATGTTCAGTGTCCTTTGTACTCAAAACACTATATACACCACATTAAATACAACTCAAATTATCGTTTCTTTCCCTAACTTGCTATACGCCAGGCTTCTAATTAAGCAATTGAGCCCATCGATGCGCGCTCTACCATGTGGTTAATGACCACGACTGGAGCTGTGCATCCCGAGCCATACCACACTATTAGAAAACGATTTATTCATTTATTTTCTCTTTAAAAAAAACTTTAAAATCTATATTTACCTAGAACTTTTGATACTTGCCAGGTAACATTTCGCTGAGGAAAATAGTTCCTAACATAATTAGAATAGAAAAATAACATACATCTAAAGAAAACAATTATTATTATTATTATTAATATTATTATTATTATTATTATTATTATTATTATTATTATTGCTAACATATTTATTTATTGGGGTCTTACAATTTAACAGGACATGTACAATTGTTGAATAGTCCATGTAGTATTGAGTCGAATCTGATTGGTGGCGGGGCATCATTCAAGCAGGCAGGGAACTGAAACAGGGGTGGGAGTTTGGCTGGCTGGTTTTGATAGAAGGTGTTGTTTGGATCCAGCCGATGACAGACTTGTGGACCAATCGTGTCTTCCCTGCTGGTTTGCTGTCCAGTAGCTGTGAATTGAGCCTTCATTATGGTGTCCTGTCGCAGACATGGTTTCCCTTGTCTCTAGACCAGCATCAGAAAATATGTTTAAGTAGCTTTTTATGTTATCAGATTAGTTGTAGCTTAGAATGTTAAGGGGGAAAGCGAGTATTTATGCGTAGATTGATTTTAAAATGTAATTCACAGTTAAGCACTTCAACTTTCCAGCGGGCATCTATGCAAAATAGAAACCAACTACATCTGGAAGATGATTGGCTGTTCACACTCAATCTTTTTCTAATTTAGCAAAATCCGACATATCCACTGAGCCAATCGGCGTGCAGTAACACAGTCGTGAGGAGTATAAATTGTGAAAAAAAAGTAAATCTAACTGTTTTTTTTTTTTTTTTTTTTTTTTTAGCAAAATAAAATCTAAGCCTATTTTTAGGGACCCCAACTGTTATTGTTGATTCCAACTTAGGCACTTCACATAACGACAAGCAAGTTTACATCAGGAAAAGCAAGCTTCAAAAGGCACAATATTGTTAGTTTCTAACCCTGATATTATTGTATTTTGATTAATTTTAAGCACTTTATTTGATGAACCCTTGTAAGTGTGCCTCTGTAATACTGAAAATCACAGACTTTTCTTTCAAGAATTTGTTCATGTATGTATCAATATGACAGTTAATATATCATGTAAAAGCAGAAAACTAGAAATTTATATTAAAATAAATAAATAATTGCTTAAAAGTAAATTTGTCTCCAGAATTATATTATTTGATGTCAAATGTGTGAATGTTTGCTAAATCCTTGTGACTTTGATCAACCCGCCTATATATATATATATTTATTCATAATTAATAAAGTGCCACGTCAATCACATTGAATATAAAAGAAAAATGAAAGCTGTTTTTTTAAAAAAAAATGCAATTCTCAAGTCTGCAAAACATAAAAGTGTCTAATTGTGGTTTGAAACTGGAAAATGAATGGTTACCATGCACAGGCATGATGGGAAATACTGTAAAGTGACTGCATCTGTATTTGTCCAAAATCCATGGCTGAACATATATTTAAGAAAAATAAAACCGTGCTCAGTTCTTCTCAGTGCTGTAAAGGAGTGGGCCGGAAATGTCCGCTCAAGGAACTACACCGGACAGTGTGATCTGTGTGTGTGTGTCTGTGTGTGTGTGTGTGTGTCTGTGTGTGTGTGTGTGTGTGTGTGTGTTCTATGATTTTTGTTTATGTTCAGTTAATGTTCATTGTTAGGCACGTAGGACCTGGACAGTGGTTCTAGTAGCCTTCATCCTAACCCACAAAAGGACACCATCGGGTCTGTGATTTTTCATGTGGACAGCACCTGAGAGTGGAAATAATTGTATGTATGTGGGGGGCGGTTCTGGACCTGGACTTACCTAGGACAATACATAAAGGAGGTGAATGGACCAGCGTTTGCTAACATGCCCATCAGTGAACTTGTCGCTTCAAGCACAACAGGTTTCTTGTAATCCTGCATTTTATCACATCCCCAAATGGCCTTCTGGGGAAAGTTAAGTTACACATTATTTTTTCTGCATAGAGTACCAGGATCGTGGAATGCAGCACTTCCACATGCTTCTTTGGGTGGAAGATTCCACTTATTGGAGTTTTCCCCAACTCACAAATTGCACAGTACATTAACACTAGAAGCCCCAAGGCGGTCATTTTGGTGGTTTTTGATTTTAAAATGTAATTTTCTCCAGTTGTGGGTCAGCGCGTTCATGTACCTTTCTGTCTGTATGCATTAAATATTCTCACAAAGCATAAAATGCGGGACTGCAGAAATAAAGGAGATATACAGTATTACATTATACCTAAAAACCCCTGGAGCAGTCGCATTGATGGCCACACAGAAAACAATTGTATTTTGATTACACAGAACAGTATTCTACTTTATTATTTTTATTTACGTATGCAATGTGTTTAGCTGTAATCACATTAGTCTACTCTTTGCCTGAATGAATTACTGAAGGTCTACTGTTTTCAATCAGCCTTTTGAAGGCCGGCACCTGCTTGTCGTTTGTGCTGCTTTGGTCAGTCGATTAGCATCGAGACTAGTGAAAATAAATACTAGAGACTGGAGTTTTACTACGCAACAAAATATGGAGTTGATGTTTTGGATCAGATGGCATGGAAGTATTCTGTGATAGCTGGCTCCCGACGGTGGTCTATTCAGGTGTTTTCCAATGTATTGGATCTAACAGCCATCAACTCCTGGGTACTTTACAAAGAATGCAAGGAGAAGAATTTACCAAGGAGAGAATATATTTTACAGTTAGCACAGGAACTTCACAAGAAGCATTTGGAACAGAGGGAGACTTCCAAGCGTGTACCCACAGCTGAAGCTGGCAACCCAGTTGAGAGCCGCAAGAGATGCCAATGCCAGGTTGGCAAGTGCAATACAGATAAAACTTCGGAAAGCTGTGCCCTGTGCAGAAAGGCGACATGGAGAAGCGCATTATCTGTGTTGATTGTGAACAGCCTTAGACTCAAGGTAAAGGAATACACTTTTGTCGAAAAAAAGAAAAATAAATTTGACTTTTTTTAAAACTCCATGTGCTGTTTACTTCTGTAAAATGTTTTTTTTTTTCTAAGTTTTTTTGTCTACTTTGTTCAGTTGCTTTTGCTCATTTGAAAATAAACCAATTGTTATTGAAAACTAAAAATGTATTGCTGTCGTTTCAGTTTAAAAATATGTACTGTATGTTGTAAACTGATGCCTGTTCAGATGTTTATTTATTTACATTTTCTTGTTTTGATTTGTAAAATAAATGTGTGTGTGTGTATATATATATATATATATATATATATATATATATATATATATATATATATATATATATATATATTTGTGCATGCTTTGGTTGTTCAGATGTTTGTGGCGTACTCAATAAATAAAAAAGAATTACATCCAACTGTTTCTCCTTTCGTTATACTATTTATAGTGTTTTGAATACAGCCGTCAGAAAGGCTGCTGCGGGGCTTCTAGGTAAGAGTATATCGCTGGTTCTTCTAGTGTTAATTAACATGTGACCTGTACCATTCCAAATGACTCAAGAGACCGTGTCTTGAAATGGCAGCAACATAAATGCAACAAGTACAGTCTAAGATCCAAGAAAATCAAAAACAAGTTGACAGCTTGTCACTATTGATTTCCCAGAAAAGAACAAACCGTGGTGGTAATCCGAGATGTGGCTGAAGCTACTGTTGGCGGAAAGCACTCAAACCTCATGGCAGACTCAATGATCTACCACGGCGTGGTGCAGAAGTCAGAACCAATGACTACAATACAGCAATTTTGCCAGCTTGGGGAGGCAATATAGATATTCACTTATATGCTATCCTCCTACTTTTCAAGCTATGGAAAGACAGAACTGGCCTTCTTCCTGAAGGGTGCCATTCCTATGTGGAAGCCTTCCATGGTTGTAGGGATAGCCTTTATAAAGCTATTATGGCCTATCATGACCAACTACAACTAATATCTGCAGCTGATGAGGAGTTAACCTGACTAGTAGAGAAAAAAAAAAAAGGGAATAGAGGCTGAAGAGGACAATGAGCTTGAAACAGAAGGCAATGGCTAAATTTAGAGATGTGGTGCCACAACCTCTTCTACAAAATGTAGAAGACATGCTCAAGCTCCTTAATAAAGCAAATGCAAAGGATATGGATATGGCCTTTTATCAAGAGATCTAATGCTTTACAAATGCCTTACATTTGCCTAAGTTCATAACACCTCTATAGCAAGGAGAATAAGGTTTTTTCCGCATTAAAATGTGTTGGTATACTACCCTTTAACACTGACATGCATATGTACCTTTATAACCATTCATAACATTGTAGTTTTGTTCCTATGTAAATATCAATATATCAATACCTACCAAAACAGACATATTGTTTTCACCACTCATGGATGTACATTTGCAACTAAAACAATACAATGTTTACACTTTCAATACTGTCCAAATGTCCCTTCTACCATTATTTTACTTTAAAATCATTTCTCATTTCTGTTATATTACTCTACTTATTACTCTCTTGTCTTGTCTATTTACCATACACATTCTCACATATATTTCCCTCGCTTCATTCATTATTTGATGAAGTAAAAAAAGAAGTGATAGGTATAACAGAAAATGTCAGTGTAAAAAAAACAAGTTAGAAAAACGCAACAGCCGTTTGAAGTGGTAATATCAAAAACAAAAGCCCAAGTTAGGAGAAGCAATGGGGCAACCTTGTCAAGCATCAAGCAAAAAGGCACAATTGGAAAGGCACAATTGGAAAGGCTAACTTGGCTTCTTTTTTTGAGATAGATGGCTTATCCAATTGCCATATAAACTCTGTATTCCATTTGTGAAATCCAATTCTGTGGAATCTGACTACAGAGAAATCTGATTACGTCATGCCATGTAAATATGGTGATTGTTACAGCTTACTATATGGCTCAGTTTAGCTGTATACTCTGCTGTGTGGTTGTGCGTTTCCCTCCCTCTCCTTTAGGCCCATATGTTGTTTTAATTTTTAGTGTTTGAACTACCAAAGGGGGAGGGAGGGATGCGAGTGTGGTGTTGCTATTGAATCCAGCTGTGAGGTCCGATTTGGGAAAGGCTGATACTAGGAGCGAGGACCTCTCTGGATATCCAGTTTTTTCATGTTTGTTTAATAGCCTCTTGATTTTCGCATTGCTTTTAAAAGAAAATGCTTTATTTAGTGTGTTTTATGCTAGTATCCCTGTTTTTAGTATGTTTAGTATGTTTTTAGTAGAAGGTCTCTTCTATGACCTAAAGGTATCAGTGCTGCTCATTGAAGGAAGGTCTGGTTAAATTGGGGTAAGATCTAATTTGTGCAGACGGTAAGAGGTGAAGTCACCTATTATATATGTATGCTTATGGTGATTTTTAATATATAATGTATCCATTTTCAAGAAATGGAACCTCCTGTTTTAGTAGTTTTTTTACTGGTAACTTTTATTGCTGTTTTAGGTTGTTTTGGAAATAAATAAAACACATTTTCATAGCAATTATGCAGTCTGAGTGTCGCTCCATTGCTGGTATTTGAACTGCTCCCCACCAAAGATTAAAAAGACACCTGACAATTTACAATAGAGTTGCTTCATCTCTTTAAACTTTAAGCTTTAATATTAATAATTACGTTTGTATAAATAGACAAAGTATACATTAACACTGTTTGATCTGTTGGAGACGCATAGCCTCATTTGGCAGCTGGCTCACGCAATGACAAATGCGTTTTCTCAAGACAGAGATTTTAGATGGATGTTTGGTAGACAGGTACTTCAGTATCCATAGTGGTCTCAGAAGTCATGAATGATCCTTCCAAAACAATTTTAACACCTTTCAGACTTATAATCTTGTCACACAGCACAAACTTGAACACATGAAAATCTGGTCTCAATTTGAAAAATACACACAGCCTAAGAATAGAGTCATTGCTCCACTGAACATACAGTAATTCCATAAACATTATCTTTTATGCAGTTTTGAAAGTAACACTTATCATAGTAAACATGTCAAAGTGTGTTAATGACTGTAGAGCAGCTGGCTGGCTAATGACAGTCAGTAGGAAGTGCAAGAATACCTGAAAGCAAGGTTTGCAAACAGAATCTTTTTTAACCTGCTGGTCGTGTAATACCAGATACTATTTATACAAATTGTAATATGTGGTTGCTATAACATGTTTCTTTCTTAACTGCACATTTGAGACCTCTGTAGTGAATTGAAGTACACAACAGGTACGTTTTTAATTATCAATTTGTAGTGTATTTGGGAAACAATAATCGGCACATCTGCTTGGTGTGCATGTTTATGAGTGATCTCCCATGACTTACTAAGGCCACTGTTGAACCAAATTTGTCCTTCAAGAGAGTCTGCAGTTTTTGCTAATTAAAGAAGCTGTGGCAGGGCTATTCACCTATTGATTCACCCCATTGCCACTGTACTTTTTGTATTGTCACAGATGGTTTTGGCACGTCCCTTTTGTGCAATAAGTCATTAGATCCTTTTGCATCAAAGGCCTCTATTGCAAGGGTGTGCGGTTCTATGATGGACACAGATTCAGTTAAAATGTGTAATAAGTTTTTGCAGGTATCAAGTAAAGGCCCCGGTTGCCCGCATCTGTAATGTAAAATGCTGAATGCACAGGCCTGTTGTGGTGTTCACACAGCCACTTTGAGCTGAGCCAGGAGGAGAATATGAATCTTGCTGTGAACAAGCCAACTTATTAGATATGGATTGAATGCTATAGAATGAAATACACAGCTAATAGTGAGGTCACCAATTATATATGTATGCTTATGGTGATTTTTAGAGTATAATGTATGCATTTTAACCATTAGCTGTCCATTTAGTCAGCACTTGTCAGGAGTGTCAAGTCCAATTTTGTTTACTTTACACGCGCTATTTAAAAGTATTCCCACACTAAAACAGGTTTAAAAGGCACTGCATATTAAAAGGACATTAGGTACTGCATCTTCAGCCAAGCCTCACCTCTTGTTTGCTGTATTTTTCACACACCTCTTCATAGTCGTGCATACTGATAAATCCTCTCCTGATCGTTCGTTATATCACCAAACTCCTCAATAATGTGATCCAAGTCATTATTTCATTACTATAACATCTCAAAAAGCTCTGCAAATGTCTGTGATATTCTTTGAGCAATGGATGCGCAAGCAGCTATCTTTTTATTATTTCCATGTTAGGTTTGTGGTGCAGGGCCTCTGTCTACTGCTCAGAGCCACCCCATTTTTTTCTGGCTTTTCTCGCCTTCTATCAGTCTCGCTTGGCCATATAAAGATTTTCTCTGTTTTTTCCCTGAGAAAAAACAAATAGATCTGTGCTTGACGTCTTTTTTATGATGTCTGACAGGGTCCAACATTGGACCTGAAAGGGAAAATTGTAAAGTTGGACCTGGTCTGACGTAGAACTGCAAAGGGTTAAGGTTGAATGTAAGACAAGAAAGTATAAACTGTACTGGATAACTTAAGCATACAGTAAACTTGCTGAAGGAATATAACTATTTTCGTGAGCCCTTCTTCATCTGCTTACAAGCAAAAGCAGTACTGAAAAAATAGGTTTTGGCAATCAAAGCAAGATGTAATGGTCGTCAGCAGTTTTGAATCCAAGGCCTTTCTATAATGAGCAAAAATAACTCTCTTCATTATATCATAGAAATTAATGAAAACTTGGCAGCTGAAGCAAGCATTTCATTTAAATTGGAAAAGTTGTCTACAGTATCAGTTCTTATCAGTTGGGTAGTGACTAATTGGGATGATGTTTACGAGCCAACAAATGGCTTCATGCAGTGAATTTGGAAAAGTATTTACAGTGGAGTTTTCATATTAAACAGTAGCCTTGTCTGAAACCTACTTGTGCAGGTGAATGTTTTGAGAGAGGTCAGGTTTAGTCCAAGAATGGCATAGTTAATATGAGAGTATTATATTTAACATGTTCATTATAGCTTAAATTTAAATGAAAATAACTAAACTAACCACTGTACACTTAGTGATTTTATACAAAGACTTGTTATAAACCCCAGTCTGTCCAATACTTTGTTAATACACCTGTAGATGAAAGTGAACTAATCTGAAAATTTTGGGAAAGAGCTGGCCGGATCCTTCTAAAATGTAGAATGAACTCAATGATAAGAACTGTCAAGGCAGATTGATGATCAGATTTAATTGGGACTCCTGGTGTATTCAATGGAGAGAAAATCCTATATAAGCCCAGAGCAAGACCCCATTTGATACCATTGATCTTGATCTTGCAAGCTGACATGGTCCATGCTCTGAGCATCTCTGAAAAATGGATTGCTGTTTGATCAAATTCAGAAGTCTCTGCCTTTTGAAAACAGTTCTTATTTTTCATATATCCTACATTATTCTTCCATATACTGGAAGGTAAGCATGTATTTGAATGCATATCTCTTTTATATTGGATGCATTGTTATGAGGTAAGGAAAGTATGTGCTAGTTTTAAGAGAGTGGTATATTGAATGTTTTGTATCATAGCTGTGGGTGTTTCAGCTTTTTGCATGGCTGGCTTAAGGGCTAAGCATATAATTAACCACATTTGTATTACTGTATTAAAGTACTAATGCTGATAAACCTGTAAAAGCACTGGATCGCCCAGATTGCTTATTACTTAGGATTTACGGTGGTCTGCACAACCAACCAATTCAATTTTTAAAGCAGTTAATAAACCAAAAGCACACTATTACTGCTCTGATTCATTAAAACTTAAAATTCTTGATTATTAAAAAAAAAAGTTGTCTGGACATATAGTATGCCCAGTCCAAGGTTTTTCTGCTAATATTATTATTTTATTTTCTGTTTATTTTTCTGACCATTCTTGGTCTTGGAGCTGAGCTTCTGCTAGCTCGTAGTTTGTCTTTTAGGGGCTGACCTGAGGGAACCACAGAGCGTTATCTTATAGGTGCAGCAATCCCCCAAAGCCTACCCTTCAGCCAATCAGAGAAAGGGAAAGCCCACACACCCTCTTTCCCACCTCTCCGTGTCAATGCTGTGACTGACCGGCGGATCTGACAAGGCTGCTGCCCCCTACCTGTAGGACCATGCATACGCCAGATAGTCAGCACAGACCTTCCCTGTTACAGATGTCTTGAAAATGCCAAAATCAGTGCTACATAACAATTTGTTGATTAACACTGGAGTTATCATTTACGAACTTTTGAAAATCCTGCCCTTTTTGTTTTGTAGTTTCTTTTCTAAAAATACCATTTGCACCAGAAAGCACTTCTTTGAGTGCTAGATGCGCAGCTATCTTTTTTTATTTCCGTGTTAGGTCTGTGGTGCAGGGCCTCTGTCTATTGTTCAGAGCCACCCCATTTTTTTCGTCTTTTCTCACCTTCTATCAGTCTCACTCAGCCATTGAAAGGTTTTCTCTGCTTTTTCTTCTGAGAAAAAACAACTACAGACCTGTGCTTGACGTCTTTTTGATGTCTGACAGGGTCTGACATCGAACTGGAAAGGGAAAATTGTAAAGTTGGACATGGTCTGACATAGAACTGCAAAGGGTTAAGGTTGAATGTAAGACAAGAAAGTATAAACTGTAGTGGATAACTTTAGCATACAGTAAACTTGCTGAAGGAATATAACTAATTTGGTGAGCCCTTCTTCACCTGCTTACAAGCAAAAGCAGTACTGGGCATGAAAAAATAGGTTTTGGCAATCAAAGCAAGATGTACTGGTCGTCAGCTGTTTTGGATCCAAGGCCTTTATAATGAGCAAAATTAACTCTCTTCATTATATCATAGAAATTAATGAAAACTTGGCAGCTGAAGCAAGCATTTCTAATAAATTGGAAAAGTTGTCTACAGTATCAGTTCTTATCAGGTGGTTAGCGACTTTAATTGGGATGATGTTTACGAGCCAACAAATGACTTCATGCAGTGAATTTGGAAATGTATTTACAGTGGAGTTTTCATATTAATTAAAACAGTAGCCTTGGCAAGTAAACAGGGTGTCTGAAACCTACTTGTGCAGGTGAATTTTTTGAGAGAGGTCAGGTTTAATCCAAGAATGGCATAGTTAATATGAGAGTATTATATTTAACATGTTCATTATAGCTTAAATTTAAATGAAAATAACTAAACTATCCACTGTATTTTTAGTGATTTTATACAAGGACTTGTGATAAACCCCAGTCTGTCCAATACTTTGTTAATACACCTGTAGATGAAAGTAAACTAATCTGAAAAGTTGACGAGCTTTGCTGCTCAGAGGGAACATACTGTAGACCCAGGTTAATCACACAGAAAGTTGATGTTATATATATATATATATATATATATATATATATATATATATATATATATATATATATATATATATATAAACAACATCTCTTTTAATACACATATAAACTTGTTTCATATTGTATTGTATTATAGCAAGGATCCTGTGAACTTTGATTCACCTGACTTTTTAGAGAAAGGAAGGGTTGAAAAAGAGAACTGAACTATGACAAATTCCTGCAATGAATTTGTCAAGAAAAATTATGCTTAAATTAATTTTAATATAAGCATTTTCCAGATATTTAATTCAGCGGTGATTGGGTTAACACCGATTCCAGAACATTCTTTACCAGATCTACTTCAAAGCTTGTTGATTTCTAACACTCCCTTTTTGTGTGACACCAAACTGTCTATCGAATACTGTGAACCAATGAAAGGGCCGACAAGGACTTGTTTACAGTACAAGGGAATGCCTATACATTGTGTTATTTATACTCAAAACAAGGATTTACATTCGCTGGGCTCTCTGTGGATTTGCTGTCTCTGGATTTGCTTGCTAGATTCGCTCTTTCTTCAAAACATCTTATTGCTCTCAACTCATCAAACTCTGAAGTTCTTCAATGAAGACGCAATGGTGTAATCTTCAAAGCTGTCCCGGAGAAGATGGGCTCCCTCTGGAATGACGAAAGCTTATACCTACAGACTTCATGGAGATACTAACTTTTATAGAGAGGACGACCATGTTAAGAAGACTTTGTTTTAAACATTGCACCAACTGACTAAGTATCAAACGTATATTGTGTGTTACAGTAACTGAACTGAAGCCATGTTATTGATATCGTCACAATACATAATGTGAGTCTATTCAACTCGATGCTGAACATTGTACGTGCATACTTAGCCACTTGGAAGCTAGTGCATGTATAAGTAATGCATGACTGAACTGAACAATGCATAATGAACTATTAAGACTGCTTCACTAATGCAGAACTCTATGACCTGATTAATTATGAACATTTAACAATGCACTACTTTTCCTTGAATGTTTTATTTTGTTTCTTCTTTATACATTATTTTTAAAACTATGAAGCCTAACCTTTATTCTTCTTCCTTTGAAAATATGAATAAATGTAATAATAATTTAGATTGTTAGGTATCTTTTTGTCTTATAACAAATACACATTTATGATTGATTTGAAATACTTAAACATACATAATATTAATTGTTAATCCATTTTCATCATATATCTATGGATAGGTATGTTAGAATCGTTAGCTCTTATTGAGGTATTGTGTTTATTACGGTTAAAATTACATTATGAGCTATAATGGGTATTTTCTTTAATGGTAATTGGTGAGGACACAGTTGTGACATGAATCCTAGATATACAACGTAAATATGCACGAAAAATTACTGTAAATTGTAAACATGGTATTTTTTTGTACTGTAGGGAATTAATGAAATCCTTGCTGCATTTTTACCTCCAATTTATTTATCAATTTATTTATTGTATTTTTGCAATAGAGGCAAAAATACAATAAATAAATGGGATTTTATAAAACTGTTTCTAGGGTATGCAGACAGACACTGAGGTATGTCAATAAACCTGATTTCCACAAGGAAAAACAATGGAAGTCCCCATTTGATTTTGAATATGATTAAAGTTATTTTAAGTACTTGAACAGTTATTTGCAGTACATCAAAAGCTGGGTAAATATATATTTCATGTGTCCAATGATGTCATGACAAAACGTTTCCCATGAACATCTGCTGTGAATTGTCTCATTTCTTTTACCTTTGTGAATGGTCATTACCTCAACCCTTTGGTGGTAGATGGGGAATTGTTTGTCTGATCAATTGTGGAATTCTCCTCTTTTTTTATTCTCCCATTCCCAGACTTCAGGTTTCTCTTAACTGGATTATCTTCTATTGTTCTGTCTTATTCCTGTCTTTTATATAAACATTTCTCATGCTTCCTTTTTAGCTTGTTTGCATTTTTACCCATACATGAAATGATAAACCTTTACTGGCACGTCTCCATATATGGTGTATTACCATGTTGCTGTGAAAAATGTATTGCACTAACTAAGCTAAACAGCCACAAGGTCTTTTGTGTGCCAAATGTATTATAATTTAAAATAAAACTAATCCCTTTTATCTTGTGTTATTTAGGATAAAAGGTTGCTGTTTAGTGATGTAATTTACTATTTGTGCTGCCTGTTTAACTATTATCATTTGTTTATTTAGCAGACGCCTTTATCCAAGGCAACTTACAGAGATTAGGGTGTGTGAACTATGCATCAGCTGCAGAATCACTTACAACAACATCTTACCCGAAACACGGCACACAAGGAGGTTAAGTGTCTTGCTCAGTATCGCACAACGCATGAGTGAGTGAGCCGGGATTTGAACCAGGGACCTCCTAGTTCAGTGGTCCTCAAAGTGGTGCCCACGGGCAAATTCGTGCCTGCAAAGCCAGGCCATTGTGCCCGCGGCAGCTGTTCTTAAATTATGGGTCGTAGTGTGAGAAAATAAAGAAAGCTTTAAACACATTTTCCAACAAAAGCGCCACAGCAGTCTCTTGACAGTGCTGCTCACTTATGTGTACGTGACTTTTTTTTTTCCTGAATTTCTTCTGCGATACGATCAACCAGTTGAACATCTGCATTGTCTCTGCGGTAGCCCAATCATAAGTTAGCTGGGTGGGACATAAACTGTGTCTGTTTCAGGTGTATGTACTGACAGTAAGTTTAACCAATAGGCTCTGTGCACATCCTACTTCCGCATTCTCTTATTCCGGCATAGTTACTGCCGGTCAATGTCTGCTTGTGTTAGAATACAGTATTCAAGTCTGATTTATGACAGCTTGTAAAGTGTGCTATGGCCTTGTTTTAAATGCGTTGCCTTCAGGACTTACCAAGGATGACAGTGAATGATGTCCATAGAATAGTTAAACTGTGCAGCAAAGCTCCATCAAACAAACTGGAAAAGGGTTTCCCAGCTACCTCTGCAAATACGAGGGGGAGTCATTTAAAATTTTCAGTCTTTGCATATCTGTAAAACTGTTGTTGTAAAATCAATATTTAATAAGGATACTTGGTTAATGAGTAAGTTATATTGTTGTTCATATGTTAACATATAAAATATAATTATGATATTAAATTATAAAAAGTATTGTATGTACTCTTACTATATTGTGATTATCGAACTGTAAATATTTTAGTTAAAGTTGCTCTTAGGACTGAAGTAATTGTATATTTTACCTGCTCTTACTGTATTGTGAATCAAGAAATATGTATATTTTGTGACAAATCTAAGTCACTCTGCTAAGATAATAAATAATAACATGTACTTTATTGTGATGATAGCATAACCGGTTAGAATTTAATACATTTGTTTATGATAAAATTAGCTAAGTGGCAAACTGTACAACATCGTCAAATTATGGTTATAATGCTATGATGGTTTTATATTTTATTTCAAGCACTGTATTCCCTCAGACATAACGTCTATATTGTTGTCTTTAACCAGTATCAAACAAAGACAGGCTTTCAGGTGAAATCAGTATGAGGGCCAGTTGTTTCAGATAGAGGAAGAAGAACGAGAAGCCGCGCAGTTTGAGTGTAGGATACACGTTATCGAAGCTGATTTACGGTTGCAACGTTCAAGTTCAATTTCTTTGCATTATTAAAGTTAGTAATACTTTTTTTACACTAATGAACAAGATAAATCGTTTATTTTTAGGTTATACTAAATACTAAAAACTTTAGTGTACTAACAAACTTAGTTATGAATTCCTTCATTTAATGGTTGTCAATATTTTGTGTTTTATGACTTATATTTAATTAATTTGTTTGTGTGTTTTGTTGTCGTAAATTGTTCTCAGTGGATGTTGTTGAGCCACTTCTTTTTAAGTTCTTCATTTACAGAAAAAGAGTGAAAGCTTACACTCGAGTTGTATCGCGACGACATAAAACAAAAAGGGACACAGCAATGCTCCGAGGTGCTTCCCTCTCGTTTCTGATATTTCACAGATTCGGTTTTGTACCTATGGCACTCATTGTACGAATAAAACAATATCTAATAGAATAATAACAAAATAATCTCAACAAACACATGTATACCAAAAACAAACAGAGCCTATAGATGAGTCAAATATCTGCCAAATTTTACGTAACTGTCCAATCATAACCAAGCAAAGGTCGTTCACAGTATTCTGCATGAAAACTGAAGGCGACTGAGTAAAAAAAAAGTAAAAGATCTGACAGATGTCCAATCATTCGTGAGCAGAGGAGGGGTGTTAATATGTTAGTAAGCACTGGATTTCTCTCTCTCTCTCTCTCTCTCTCTCTCTCTCTCTCTCTCTCTCTCTCTCTCTCTCTCTATCTATATATATATATATAATATATATATATATATATATATATATATATATATATATATATATATATTATTATTTCACCAGACAAGGGAAACACTGTAGTATATTTAGTTAAGAATCCATTTTCTCTGAATAATTGTACTGGAGATGAGAGATCATTACAACAGAGTAGTGTTGTCAAATTGAAACAAAGCGAGGCGCTATCTATCCTCTTATTTTAGTTTATTCATGGGTATCTGTGTAAACATGCTATTTAAAAATATTTGCATTGCGTATTTTATATAAAATACTTAAAGAATAAACATGGCACACACAAGTACTACCTGAGACTTGGCCTTATTAGAGTGAGAAAAGTATAACCGCACTAAAACTCTTAATATATATAATATATATTATACAGTGTCTTGCAAAAGTATTCAGACCCCTGACCAATTCTTTCATATTACTAAATTACAAATGGTACATTGAAATTTCGTTCTGTTCAATATTTTTTTTTTAAAACACTTAAACTCAAAATCAATTACTGTAAGGTGACATTGGTTTTATGTTGGGAAATATTTTTAAGAAAAATAAAAAACTGAATTATCTTGCTTGCATAAGTATTCAACCGCCACACATAAATATTTGATAGAGCCACCTTTCGCTGCACACAGTGTTGGAGTGATTTTGGCCCATTCTTCTTGGCAGATTTGCTCCAGGTTGTTCAGGTTGGTTGGACGACGCTTGTGGACCGCAATTTTCAGGTAGTGCCACAGATTCTCAATGGGATTGAGATCAGGACTTTGACTGGGCCACTGTAGTGGCTTCTTTCTTGCAACCCTCCCATACAGGTCAGTGTTATGCAGAGCTCTTGATATGGTTGACTGGTGCACCATTACTCCACTCCCAGCCACTGAACTCTGCAGCTCCTTCAAAGTGATTGTCTCCTTCTTTTTTGAGCACTGAGTTTTGAGGGACGGCCTTTTCTTGGCAGTGCCTGGGTGGTGTGATGCAGCTTCCACTTCCTGATTATTGATCTAACTGTGCTCACTAGGATATCCCAACACTTGGATATTATTTTGTACCCTTTCCCTAATCTATGCATTTGTATTACTTTATCTTTAACTTCTGTAGAATGCTCTTTGGTCTTCATTTTCCTTCAGATTCACAGCCTTACCAGTCATCCTTCAACAGCAGAGTTTTTATCCAGAAACTGTGACAGCAACTTTAATGGTTCACAGGTGGAGGCCAATGGGAAGGTAATTGTGTCCTTTTTAGGGCAATTTCTTTCATCTGTGCAAACTGGGAGCTTCCACAGCACAGGGGTTGAATACTTATGCAAGCAAGATATTTCAGTTTTTTATTTTTCTTAAAAATATTTCCCAACATAAAACCAATGTCACCTTACAATAATTGATTCTGAGTTTCAGTGTTTAAAAATAAAATATCAAACAGAACAAAATTTCAATGTACCATTTGCAATTCAGTAACACGAGAGAATTGGTCAGGGGTCTGAATACTTATCTATATTCTTTAACCACTGGACCACAAAGCCTCCATTAATGTAATTCCCATACCAGGAGTCGAACTCTGGCTGCTTGGGTGAAAACCAAGAACCCTAACCACTAGACCATGTGTCTCGTGCTGTGTCTTCAGTGCACATCCTTTCTCAAAAGTTCTCTTCTGAACTATATTTTGTTTTTAAGAAAGCACATTTTTAATTTTTTTTACTTAAGATAGCAAGGCATAACACGTGACAATATGTGGAAAATGGAAAACATTCAATAAAACGCAGATCATAGTAATGTCCTTTCATTGGGAATGCTACACTTTCTAACCACTGTTGGCAAAGAGTTTCACACAGCCACCCAAAAACTTAAAAGATACTTGACCTTGAAAACAGAATGAAATAAAATGTGCAAATAAAAACCATCTCATCATTTGGAGTATAATTTAATTAGATGAGATCTTATGACAACTTATTCCATTCATTTAATTTTGGTTAATTTTCTTGTCTTCTTGTCTGTAACATCGCAAAGTAAGCAATGAGTTCATCTGAATAATATTACAGTAAGTAATTTGGATTGATTAAATAATTTGAGGGAGTGGTACTCCAATAATTATATTATCATTACTGCAACAATAAGAAAACCAGAAAATGTCACTGGGTGTGGTGCCATGTTATCTGAAGTTACTTAGTAAGTCTTATAGGAAGTGGTAGGTGTCGGAGTTGCATACGTGCCAAGGTAACAACCCCTCAGATCTGTATTATGGTACCCAGTCAAGAACCCATTTAGTTCCATTCAATCACAGCCAGAAAGCTGGTTTAAGATTATTACTTTGTAAATTCCATGCACAGAATGACATCTGCACAATCTGGGGGTTCTGAATGACTAAAGGCAACAAGAACTTGGAACACAATAATTATGACATCATCTGAAGCCCCAAATGTTTATGTTTTAATGTCTGACACAGTGGTCAATGCCTGCAAGATAACCAATCTTGGCAACTGAGGTGCCCCAAGCCAAAAGAGTGGGCCCTCAACATAATATAAGATAAATTATCTGAAGGCAATGAGTGTGGCAGAAGATATTAATGCTGTTATAAAACAAATAAATATGTTTATGAGGACATTTTTTAAAGTGTTTCAGGTTAGTATATTGGGCTGAATTGCTACTTGAATTTGGTGTTGCAGATTAAAGTGAGTTTCGAGACTCTAAAGCTTGTAAATAGCTGCACAATTACAGAATTTTAACAATAAGCTGTACCACCGATGAGTGAAATTCGAATTCCTAGCAATGCTATGACATTAAAGATTTTATGATTGGCTATCATATTGTAATTTTATGGGAATTATGTGTGCTATATATTTTCTTACAGTGTAAGTTCCTGACTTTACAATATTTTTTAAATGAAAGTATACATTTTGTCTTCAATCCACTGGAACCTGGACTTTTTATGAAAGTCTTATTCTAGGTTTCCAGAGAAGCATGTTTATAAACAATATTAGTTTAGAAATCAATTCCAGCTTTTTATTTTAGGATTTTTTTTTTTTTGTACTTATTTATAAATCTACATTAATATACCTGATGTGACAGCTACACCTATACGTTGTTTTATTAAAATGCTATTTGGTCAACTTACATTTTTGTATTTATTTAACTAAACAAGTAAGACATACAAAAGTTTTCTTTGTAAATAACGAAATAGGCATAACGTGTCCATTCGGTGAACTGTTGAGAAAAGGTCTTAAGGCGTAGCTAATTCCTTTTTTTTGGTTGGAATGAATAATTCAGACCATGTGTTCTATAATTGTATTAATCTTGGTTTGCCATATGAGAATACAAGTCTGCAAGTCCTTCTGATGTAAATGTGAAATTAGAGTAGAGCTCAGGTTATTGGGTTAAATCTGACTATTTAGTCTTACTCTGGGGAGGTTGAAACTGCACCAGAAGTGTTTGGAAATGTGTGGTTTCTGCTTGTTAAGACAGATGTTTGGAAATTTGATTCAAGTACATGTGAACTTGATGAAGACTAACAGTGGCTAATTTTTCATTTTTATATGTGGAAACTTGCAGCACACATAATGTTTAGATATATTTTCTTGTATTGATGGATGTTTGTTCGTATGGGTTATGAAAGCGTGTAAATCTTGTACTTTGTGAATGACTTGATTAACAAATTTGATGTGACTTAATAATTATAAGAATGAACCAAATACACCCAAGTCCAGATTATATTGGCACTGGTTCCCCAATGCATCCAGGCTATGTTCTAATGATTTGCCTTATTAGGCAGTGTCACAAAGACAGCCGGAGTGGGTGGTGTCAGTCCAGAGCCAGGAAATAAACAACAAGAGAGGTGAAGTTTGGTGGAGCGGAGCGCTTGCTTGCACTCAGCATTTAATAAATAAACAGAACAGAAAATAAAAAGGTTGTAACATACAAAAAACACAGGACACGGCACATTCGCCAAAACAAGAGAGACAAACAAAACGAACTATACAGACAAACACAGTGAGCTGATTTACGATTATTATTATTCTTATTCTTATTATAACCTCCGTCTCCACTCCCGTTCTCCATTCACTGAACACCCAACCCCGAGTGGGTGAAAACATGTTGCTTTTATGCAGCTGTACCGTGACTCGATTGTTAATCAATCATTCAACTGGAGTCACGGTACAACTGCACGTGAATTAATAAAGTGCAATTCCCTGTGCTCACATATTATTAAGTTTTACTTGCACGTGAAGTGCTGTGCAATCCTCGTGCCTAAATACATACATACATTTTAAACACTTGTGTTACACAGACCTGTTTATATCCCGTGTACCAATGACTATATGTGTGTGTGTGTGTGTGTGTGTGTGTGTGTGTGTGTGTGTGTGTTTATATACTGAGCATCAAAAGAAACTTATCACTTATATTTGAGCATCAACAGAAACGTATCACTTATATTTGGATAAAATTCACTAGATATGATCGAAAAATGACAAATTCTGTTTTAGAGTAGGTGCAGTGACTTTTTATCGTGCTGATTAACAACTGACATCACGAAGATATGCTGCAAAATGATCTGTTGATCTTTTTCAAGTGTTATCTCTTGGTCTCCCAGTTCATGGGTTGTCACTGACAGAGTGTGTCTGGTTATACTGTCTCGCCAGGTTTGAAATTGCTGGCTGTGAGCACCCAAGACGGCGAGCCACAGTAGGCTGCCAGCCTCCAACATCCCAATTGTACAAAGGCGCTGCTCTCTTGACAGACGTAGCATATTGGGTATTTTCTGTGATATTCTTTATTGCTTGCAATTCAACAGCTGAAATCACTCCATATCCAGCGTCCAATCAACTGTCTCACTAGTTAGGTGATTATGTGCATATGCTTCAGTCATAGTCACTTAAGCGTGTCATGGTCAAGGATGAATGATTGTGTGATTAAAAAGAAACCAAAAACATTTTCTCAATGTCCATCATTTATATACCTTATTTTTTTCAAAAATAAATGTGTTATAATAGAGATAAGTTTCTTTTGGTGCTCGGTATATATTGTAATTAATTGGCTACTGGTCTGCAATGTTTTATGCGGTCAGCTTCACAAGTCCTGTTATATGTGGAAAATAATGTACTACAACAATGTTTGAAATGAAAACAGGGTGGTGGCTTTATATTTGTTCTCTTTACAAAACAAACAAAACAAAACAAAAACCTAACTCCCTTCTGAGTACTACCTATGCTTTTGCAAGAATCTAATTGAAACCGGGCAGCTGATCTGTTTACCGCTGAACAAAACAGTGTACTTCTTTTTTCTTTATTGTTTAACTCACAGTTCACTTTCCTCCTTTCTCCAAACTCCCACCCTGAATAACTCATCTAAGGTTTATTTATATCATTGCCAAACCAGAAGAAACTGATCAGCATATCTTTAATTAGTCAAAGCATTATTCAATTTAGCACATCTTTGTCAAAATGGCGTCCTAATGCCTTCAGACACAGCAACATTGTGAGTCCTACCATAACCCCTGGGTCCTAAAGCCCCCTAACCTGTCTGTTATGGTAGTACACTCCACAAAATATTATATATATATATATATATATATATATATATATATATATATATATATATATATATATATATATCGGTTCGATATTTTATTTTAAAACACTTAAACTCAAAATCAATTATTGTAAGGTGACATTGGTTTTATGTTGGGAAATATTTAAAAAAAAAAAAAAAAAAAACTGAAATATCTTGCTTGCATAAGTATTCAACCCCCACACATTAATATTTGGTAGATCCACCTTTTGCTGCAATAACAGCTTTAAGTCTTTTGGGTTTAGTATGTACCAGCTTTGCACACAGTGTCGCAGTGATTTTGGCCCAATCTTCTTGGCAGATTTGTTCCAGGTTGTTCAGGTTGGTTGGACAATGCTTGTGGACCGCAATTTTCAAATAGTGACTTTGACTGGGCCACTGTGGGACATTCACCTTTTTGTTCTTGAGCCACTCCAATGTTGCTTTGGCCTTGTGCTTGGGATCATTGTCCTGCTGAAAGGTAAATTTCCTCCCAAGCTTCAGTTTTTTAGCGGACTGAAGCAGATTCTCTTGCAATATTTTCCTGTATTTTGCTCCATCCATTCTTCCTTCAATTGTAACAAGATGCCCAGTCCCTGCTGATGAGAAGCATCCCCACAGCATGATGGTTTGTCTTGAGGCATAGGCAGTGTTAGATTTGCGCCACACATAGCGCTTTGAGTTTTGGCCAAAAAGCTCTTATCTTGGTCTCATCTGACCACAAAATATTTTCAAACATCACAGCTGGGTCACTCTCATGCTTTCTGGCAAACTCCAGACGTGCTTTCAGATGGTACTTTTTGAGTAATGGCTTCTTTCTTGCCACCCTCCCATACAGGCCATTGTTATGCAGAGTTCTTGATATGGTTGACTGGTGCACCATTATTCCACTCCCAGCCATTGAACTCTGTAGCTCCTTCAAAATGATTGTTGGACTCTGTGGCTTCTCTCACAAGTCGTCTTCTTGTTTGAGCACTGAGTTTTGAGGGATGGCCTTTTCTTGGCAGTGCCTGGGTGGTGTGACACAGCTTCCACTTCCTGATTATTGATCCAACTGTGCTCACTGGGATATCCAAATACTTGGATATTATTTTATACCCTTTCCCTAATCTATGCATTTGTATTACTTTATCTCTAACTTCTGTAGAATGCTCTTTGGTTTTCATTTTCCTTCAGATTCACAGCCTTACCAATGATCCTTCAACAGTGGAGTTTTTATCCAGAAAATGTGACAGCAATTTTAATGGTTCACAGGTGGAGGCCAATGGTAAGGTAATTGTGTCCTTGTTAGGGCAATTACTTTCACTGGTGCAAACTGGGAGCTTCCACACTTATGCAAGCAAGATATTTCAGTTTATATTTTTCTTAAAAATATTTCCCAACATAAAACCAATGTCACCTTACAGTAATTGATTTTGATTTTAAGTGTTTTAAAATAAAATATCAAACAGAACGAAATTTCAATGTACCATTTGTAATTCAGTAATATGAGAGAATTGGTCAGGGGTCTGAATACTTTTGCAAGCCACTGTATGTATGTGTGTGTGTGTGTATATATATATATATATATATATATATATATATATATATATATATATATATATATGAACGATTGCGCCACTTTAACAGTTCGTTGCCCCTTTAAAAACAGAACCAGGACTCAAAATTGTTTTTTTTTTTTTTTAAGCGCGATTGAGCACTTTTAATAAACACAAAATAAATTAAACAAACAGAAATAAAACACCTAGCTCTCTTTTGGAGCTCTAACTAAACATCATCGGGAACCTAACATACTCAGGACGGCTAAGCCGTTTGCCTGACAGACACCAACACAAACAGGCTTCTCTCACCACTCTCTTCAATATGACTGGACACACAAGCAGTCAGGCTCTTCATTCAGCAGCCTCTAGCAGTCTGGCTGCCTCTCTTAAATACCCTGCACCTGGCTCTAATTTGCAATTACCACCAGGTTCAGGGGATTAACTAAACAATAAAAACAATTAACAATTACAAAAACCCTTAGCCCAATTCACCCACAGTGCATTTTCACATGGATTTAGCAGGGAGGAATTTTAACCCCCTCCCTGCTATCTCACAATATATATATATATATATATATATATATATATATATATATATATATATATATATATATATATATAATCATGCATAGATTTATCTAAATACATGTATGACATATATATTAATAATATTGGTGCTCCTGAGTGGCCATGCGTCCTGCGGGATGCATGGATGCATAAAAGTACAGTGGCAATGGGGCGAATGAATAGGTGAAAAGATAAGGCTATGGCAGTAATACATATCTACAATTTTGGTTAGAACTTAAGGTGAAGTGATCCTGAAACCCACATATGACTGGAGACATGCATGTATTCTCTCTCTCTATTGCACGCACGCACGCATAGATATCCACATAGTATTCCATTAGTTTGTATATAATGCCCCTGCCAATATTTTCTGAAATCAAGACCTGACAGCCCAACACTGTACTTTTTAACTATTAGACAAAATATTTACAGAAAAACTATTGTATTATGAATAGCACTATCATTAAATTATACCGAATCACGTTTTTTTTTTTTTTATTTACAATGAATGTAACATATACTGTGTCACCCAAATGCTTATAAAGTCAGCAATGAGTTTTCCCTTCATTGTAAATAAAAACATGATTTTGTATAGTTTAATTATAACGCTATTAATAATAAACAATTCAGGCAGCATGGTCCTAATAGCAGTTGTTAAATATTCTGTAAACATTTAGTCTAATAGTTAAAAAAGTGCAGTATGGGGCTTGTTTTCAAAAGATATTGCCACAGACATGAATGGAATACTAACGTGATCGAGATCATTGACATGAACGTATCTGTAATGTTCACGCCTCCCACACTGTATGGGCAGTGTACACTCTCACCTTCACACGTCTCTATGCACATATTACAACATCTTCTTATAATACTGTAAATGTTCGGTGTCTACTTCTATTAATTTATCACAGACAGTACCAGAAAAAATGCATGATTAGAGGAATTCACCGAACAATTAACTATAAACAAATTGTGTATTGGGTTGAGGAGTTATATTGTAATTTGAAAAACTTAATAAATGTATTGTAGTGACCCATGCCCTTGAAAGATAAAGCAGTAAAAGAGATGTTGCCAGGTATGATGAATAATCAATTTACTGGTTGAATTAACACGGTCCCTGTTTGGGCCAAGACCATGCCACAAAAATGTTCTACTCACTGACTCCAACTTTCTCTTACTTAGGCTCTCATTCTACACCCCTCCCAGGCTTTGTTCTCAGACACTCTCTCACAGGCCCTCTTTCACTCTAATTGTCACATCTCAGTCCATTCGCCCGCTCACCGCTCGAACCTGCAGCTCTCTCTCTCTCATTCCCGCACAGGACAAGACAGAGACCAGACACACAAACTGGACAACATAAAAGTCCAGCAGACACAGAACGGTGCCCGGGTCGCTACATTATAATGAAGTGTTACATACACGGTATACATGTATAGTAACTAACAACTGCAAATGCAAATGACACTTCAAACTTATTTATTTATAGTTTACAATGATACATACTAAAATACAGACAAAGTAGATGTCAGCATAAGAAAATAAATTCCAACCAATACAACCAGGTGGCTTACCCGTGCCCCATCCAAAAAAATGTTTTAATACATGCCGTCCAATTTTTACCCACATGCCAGAATGTACATTCCGCATGACAAAATGCACAATTTTAAATAAGTTAAACTGGCTTAAAAGTGGACATTACAAACACAGTACTCAGAACAGGAGCCTGAATGAGTTGAGAACGAACAGCAGTTGAACCATAAACAGTTTCTGAGGCTTGCTGTAAAATGGTGGATCATGGAGCGACGTGATCAGATGCCGAAATCAAGGCACATTGCTATCTGGAGCAATGAGTTCGGTCAAAGAGAGAGTTAAAAAAAAAAACGCACATGTTATGATCAAATGTTTTTAACTCTGTCAGGACCAAACCTTCCTATAAAAATTAACAAAAAATCTATTTTTACAGTAGCATCTTGGAAGTGGTGTCCTTTTTTTCAGAACACTTTGTGGAACGTTATAAAGTACCAGATATCGGAAACCATACAAACTTTTCACTTTTTTGCAACACAGTTTTTTTTTTTTCTAAAGTTTAGCATTTTTTATTATGTATTCTACTTTGAGATACATGTATAAAAACATGTTATCATATGACCCGTGTTTTGTTTAAAAATATGGATGTTTAGGCTAATTACACCGGAGTGATTGCAATGACATAATACACAGGGTTTTTATATAAGCAGTAATGGACACTACTAAAATAAATATTTATAAATAAAATAATAGTTTTTTATTCCATTATTATTAGTAATAAGGAAAACATGTACCTGATACATTTAGTTCATGAAATAGTATCTGCTTATATCCACTTGTTTCTTGATATTTATAAATGTTGTAAATATATATATATATATATATATATATATATATATATATATATATATATATATATATATATATATATATTAAAACACATAATACAATGTAAATGTCTTAATATAATTATAAGTCAAGTACATCAGATTTACAGTGTTTTCACTTTTTTTTAATAGCTCTAAACAAGTTCCTGTGATGTTTTGTTTCTTATTTTGTTTTTGAGGGCTGCTATAAACTGTCTCCGCCCTTTGGACACCAAATGTCCTTCAGTGACATCACACGAAAAATAAAACTCTCAGGAAGTGAACGACAGTCAATCCCCTATTCATTGATATGTGTTTCAAGCCTGTACTACAAAGTACGTTGGCCCCGTAAGTCATCAAAACAAAGTGCTTTTTTATCGTGTTTACACGATCACTGTCCTAGAAGCATTTATCTGACTTTTTACATTTTTGCCCTTACTCTGGTCCCATCACAGTCGGACACATAACGGACTATTGTATTTTAATAGTGTTGTATGCATTAAGCCTGACTAAACATGAAATGGTGCTTTAGTGTGGACACTTTCAGCTGGATTAATGGATTAATAAAAATGTTTTTGAGTATGGTTCTTGAGATCGGTTATGTAGTGTGGACAGGGCCTTAATCCACATCAAGTGGACTAAAAATCTGTACTAATTTAATCTTGATTGCAACGTACCAAACAGAGGATCCCGGCGATTGGTTTAACTGATTGGAAAAAGTGAAACAAGTTAGACCAATAATGGGGACTAACCTATAGCTATGGTCAAAAATCACCCTATAGAATTAACACATTTTGCTTCATAAAGTCGAATGAAACCTGCTAAATAATGTTACATTAATATATTAAATTATAGTTTTAGTTTTCCTTATACTTAACAAAAAACTGACAAATTGAAAAATGTGAAACACGAAACACTGTATTACTATGATGGCTTTTTTGATGATATGTTGTAGTTTCTTTGATTGCATGATGTTAAATAAAAGATCTAAATTGTGTTCATATAATTTTTCTGCCTCGGCACAGAAAAGTTTAATTGCATGATAATGGACCACTAGTTGGTTATAGTTAAAGCATATAAACTAAAATTGTATTGCATAATTAAAAAGTTTATTTTCAATGTATGACCTATATATATATATATATATATATATTGTGCAAGACTTCGTCACAGATCAGACTGCCCTAACGTGACAGACATAAGAAATGTGCAGGATAGAGCTTTCAGATGTACTTGTCAATTCAGATGAAAAACGCTGCTGTCTGCAAAAAATTTGAAACAGTAAATGCTTAGGATGAGCAAACATACTAAGTTAGTCTTATCCTTCACAGTACTAAATTAATCCACTTGAACAGGATCGTCACAAATCTGATTTGGTACGCAGCAACTGGGATCTTGTTTAGTCTGATTTAACAGACCGTGATGATTAACTTCTGGCACGCTGCAATCAGGAATAGAAGGTGTACTAACTTTAGTCCAATCAAGTGGACTAAACCTGCTTAATCCACTAATTAGACACGTCAAGTGGACTATATTTGATATGCTGCCATTGACCCAAAAGGTTTGGAATTAAAGGTGCAGTACTATTATACATTCTTCCTGTTATTTGGATGCTGTAATGAGTACAGAACCAAAAGGGCATTAGAGGCTGAGCCATGCTGGAAAAGACCTGTGGGAAGTAGTTGTGGGGAGGGGGAGGCAGGGGAGGTAACATGATATTGTGCCTTAAGAAGCAAGCTGATACAAACTCCTATGATCTGCAGCTGGTCTAGTCTTGAATAATCACCTATACTTTTTTCTATACTTCTCCTATTTAATACATACAGATGACTGCAGTGCTGTGCATATGAAAATGAATGAAACTCTGGCTAGGATGAAAACACTAAACTCTCGACTACCGACTCCTTACTAAGAGTGGCACGAGTAAATCTGTGAGGAAAAAGACACCACACAATCAATCAATTTGGATTGAATGTGTTGGTTTCTAGTCTCTGTCAATGGGGAGTGGCATTAGGATGTCCTGCCTTGAGGTAGAGGAAAGGATTAGCAAAGCTGATGAATGTGTAACAGCATGACCCACATCACTTTATTTAGGCATGTTTGATTTTGTTATTGTAGTATATAATCACGTTTTGATTTGTCACATTTGATTTCATGTTAGTTAGTTTGTTTTATTTTAACATGTTTATAAAGCATGTTTATTTTGGCAAGTTACATTGTTGTAGATTTGCACAGATCTCACTGGCACGTTGATGTTCTCCTGTTCTCAGCCCCCATAAGTGCTATTTGAATAATTTGTAGAAGCTGAGCACCTGTACAAAAGTTCCTGATTTCATCCGTTTGAGAGATTGTTTTTGGTACAGTGTGACGTGAAACCGGTTTGTCTGGAATGGAGGTTGGCAGCAAGATAAGAGTAGGAATTTGACTTGTTTGTGTTCGGCGGTGGGTTGGGGAAATAAAAATGACTGAAACAGCTACCGACATTTACAGCGAGGCTCCTGCTGTTCTTCCTGTCTCCCTCTGTGTGTGTATATGTTTTTAACTGTTTTAGATTATAGTAGTTTTAAAAGGCATTGGGGATTTTAGAGGAGTGCTGGAGATGGTGAGTTTTTAAAGTATTGGTTTTATTGTTGTTTTTAGTTAGCCCTGTCTCCGCGATTGTCTCGAGCAGCACTGCACTTTGTTTTTTTTTATTTATAATGAACCATGTATTGTCTTTATAGAACGGTGCAAGGTCCATGCCATGACTGTATTCTAGACTTGTCATATTTGTTAAATATAGTTAACCACCTGTATTTAATAAAACAATGTTCATTTGTCTTGCATATTGCTGTGATCTTAATTTATTTCCTTCTGGTACTCTGCCTCACTGATCCCACCCGGATTAAAAAGAATGAACGCCACTCCTGGGTGCTACTTTACAGTTAAAAACAGTAAGAGAATCTATTAAGTACAGATGTCTTGCAAAGCAAATATTTAATATTATTGGAAAGCAACACGAATAGTAATAGTGTAATTAATTTACATGACAATGCTCTTCCCCAGAAAAAAAATATTATTATAAAACAAATTAGTCATTTTAACCTGAACAGAATTGTTTGTATCTGTTTCATTTGCTTATTTCTGTATTGTATGTATATATTTATTTTTACTGCTTCTTGATTCTGCACACTTTCTGTCGTTCTTTGAGGTGTATGAAATGTGCTATATAATTAGGCTTCCCAGCCAAAGGCTGGGAAGCTTGTAGTTATTGCTGTGTTTATTATTATTATTATTATTATTATTATTATTATTATTATTATTATTATTATTATTATTATTATTATTATTATTATTATTATTATTATTATTATTATTATTATTATTATTATTATTATTTCCACCAAAAGTTTGTCGCAGAGTCATGAAAACGTATACGTAAGTAGATGCCTATGTGTGTGGACAACTAGACTGGTGTCTCCGAGTGGAAAAAGTTCACAGTTTGGTCACTAGGCTAGATCTCGTAAAAATACTGGACAATTTTCAAAACTCTTGTAGACAAAAATGACTTAAGATGGAGATCTGACAATGTCAGCAGATGGCCTGTTAAAAAAAAAAAGTTGAAACAAAATCAATTGGACGGTTGGTTTGCTCTCCGCGTTGGATTTGCGGAAAATATTCAAGTTTTGTTAAATCCCTGCTTTTTCGTTAAACATGGATGCAGCGAGCAAAAAAACAATTTCACAAGTGCTATATTTACATATATTAAAGTATAAATCCATAGTGCAATATACTAGAAACATAAAACTGAGTATGGCAGTAGAGGGTAATGTGACCTACTGTTGGTTTCAAAATGGTATGTTTTAGTCTCATGGTTTGGTGGCCATATTGATAATTCAAAAAGGACTTTTATGACCCATAACAGAACAGTGTTATTCAAAGATCTTCTTGTCTGAAACCACAATGTTGCTTGCCACCAAAATTGTCATGTTTGCTCAAGAGACGGTCCTTTCTAAGTTTTGTAAAATCCCCACTTTTTCGTTAAATATGGATGCAGAGAGCAAAATAATTTCACGAGTGTACGTTGGAATTGAGCAAAATATTCAAACATCTTCTTGACTGAAACTGCAATGTTTATCATCACCCAAACTGTCACATTTGCTCATGACATGGTCCTTTCTAAGTTTTCTAAAATCCCTGCTTTTTCATAAAAACATGGATGCACCAAGCAAAAGAACAATTTCACGAGTGCTATATTTACTATATTAAAGTATAAATCCATACTACAATACACTAGAGACATGAAAGTGAGTAAGAGAGTAGAGGGTAATGTGAAGTACTGTCGATTTCAAAATGGCATGTTTTGGTGACATGGTTTGTCGGCCATATTGATAATTGAAAAAAAAAAACTTTTATGACCAGTAACAAGAACAGTGTTGCACGCATGCTCTTCAATACTGGTACAGTTGTGCGGCCCATAACAAAGTAATAACCACTTAAATCAAAAGCAGATTGGTTGCATAGTTTGGAGGCCATATTGGAATTTATGTTTAAATTTTATCTCCTAGGATGTACCAATATGGTCAAAGTTATAATGGAACACGTATAGGAAGTCATATGTGATCAATGAAAAAATTTCATCACTTGTGACCTTTGACCTCTCCAAAAGGTCAAGCTAAAAACTGTCTCCTTGCGCCTCAGGGATCACAGATAGTCATGGTTCATATGGAACACATATAAGAAGTCACACGTTCTCTATAAAAAATTGTCATTACCCATGACCTTTGACTTCTGCTAAGGTTCAAAACCCATAAATTGGCTTACAGCTCCTCAGCTGTATCTAACACAGATCAGTGCACTTAAACTTCACCGTAAGATTATGCTCTGTACACAAGACAACTTAAGTAACCCATTAACTAATTATAGTAAATGTAGTGAGCTGTATCAGCGATTATTTGTGATGATTGAACCATGTTTTCTTGGAAGCCTTTATCGTTGCTAGCAACTCTAGTTAAAATGGAAATTGAAATTAAAATAGTCATTCATTATTTAGTAAGTCGCATGAATCTTCACAAATGAATGCCTGGTGAAGTCAAAATAATACACTATGTGACAGATACTATGTCATTTGTTGTGAAGGTATTGAGGTAGATTTGATTAGTTTTATTTTAGCTGCAATGCCATGGAGACGAGTCTGTTAATCATGATTGTAGATCACAGAAAGATTGAAATAGGCAGAGAATGAACCACCAGTGGCTGAATCAATGCTGGGAGCATCTATTCATTCACCAGAACTGTGAAATAAATTTGGCTGGTCTATTTTTCTCTCACTATGGTAGCCACCTGTTTATTTTGATATCTGCAGTTACCCAGTACTTTCTTTGTCTCATACCTGTGAACGTTTGAAAGAATGTTTTTTTGGAATGTGATCACCAGAATGTACAGCAGGGGAGCATAGTTGTTGTGATTCATCAGCGCAGTTTGTCTCATTTATTAAATTCCAGCAGCTTTCATCTACACTCATTCTAAAATGACAGCTTTCTTCAACTTTTTTTGTCATTATGGAAGTATACTAAAGAACGAATTTGTTTTGACATCTGTATCATCATATATATATATATATATATATATATATATATATATATATATATATATATATATATATATATATATACTGTGCCTTGCAAAAGTATTCAGACCCCTGACCAATTCTCTCATATTACTGAATTACAAATGGTACATTGAAATGTCATTCTGTTCAATATTTTATTTTAAAACACTTAAACTCAAAATAAATTACTGTAAGGTGAAATTGGTTTTATGTTGGGAAATATTTTCAAGAAAAATAAAAAACTGAAATATCTTGCTTGCATAAGTATTCAACCCCCACACATTAATATTTGGTAGAGCCACCTTTCATTGCAATAACAGCTTTAAGTCTTTTGGGGTAAGTATATACCAGCTTTGCACACAGTGTCGGAGTGATTTTGGCCCATTCTTCTTGGCAGATTTGCTCCAGGTTGTTCAGATTGGTTGGATGATGCTCGTGGACCGCAATTTTCAAATAGCGCCACACATTCTCAATGGGATTGAGATCAGGACTTTGACTGGGCCACTGTAGGACAGTCACCTTTTTGTTTTTGAGCCACTCCAATGCTGCTTTGGCCTTGTGCTTGGGATCATTGTCCTGCTGAAAGGTAAATTTCCTCCCAAGCTTCAGTTTTTTAACGGACTGAAGCAGATTCTCTTGCAGTATTTTCCTGTATTTTGCTCCACCCATTCTTCCTTCAGTTGTAACAAGATGCCCAGTCCCTGCTGATGAGAAGCAACCCCACAGCATGATGCTGCCACCACCATACTTCACTGTAAGGATGGTGTGTCTTGAGGCATGGGCAGTGCTAGGTTTGCTCCACACCTAGCGCTTTGAGTTTTGGCCAAAAAGCTCTCTCTTGGTCTCATCTGACCACAAATCCTTTTCCCACATTGCAGCTGGGTCACTCTCATTCTTTCTGGCAAACTCCAGACATGCTTTCAGATGGTACTTTTTGAGTAATGGCTTCTTTCTTGCCACCCTCCCATACAGGCCAGTGTTATGCAGAGCTCTTGATATGGTTGACTGGTGCACCATTACTCCACTCCCAGCCACTGAACTCTGTAGCTCCTTCAAAGTGATTGTTGGCCTCTCTGTGGCTTCTCTCACAAGTCTCCTTCTTGTTTGAGCGCCGAGTTTTGAGGGCCAGCCTTTTCTTGGCAGTGCCTGGGTGGTGTGGTGCAGCTTCCACTTTCTGATGATTGATCCAACTGTGCTCACTGGGATATCCAAACACTTGGATATTATTTTGTACCCTTTCCCTAATCTATGCATTGTATTACTTTATCTTTAACTTCTGTAGAATGCTCTTTGGTCTTCATTTTCCTTCAGATTCACAGCCTTACCAATGATCCTTCAACAGTGGGGTTTTTATGCAGAAAATGTGACAGCAACTTTAATGGTTCACAAGTGGAGGCCAATGGTAAGGTAATTGTGTCCTCATTTGGGCAATTTCTTTCATCGGTGCAAACTGGGAGCTTCCACAGCACAGGGGTTGAATACTTATGCAAGCAAGATATTTCCGTTTTTTATTTTTCTTAAAAATATTTCCCAACACAAAACCAATGTCACCTTACAATAATTGATTCTGAGTTTCAGTGTTTAAAAATAAAATATCAAACAGAACGAAATTTCAATGTACCATTTGTAATTCAGTAATATTGGAGAACTGGTCAGGGGTCTGAATACTTTTGAAATGATTTATTGATATTTTAAAATGGACTAGTCGCACGCTTCACATGCAAAATTAAATAAATAAATGTAACTTTTTTTGTAGGCCCCAGGGAGTTGTATCCACGCATATGTGCATTAATGACAACATGAAAAATAAACTAAGGAACGCACTTATTGTGACATATAATTTATATAAAATTATTTATTTATGATTTAAAATGGAACATTTGCCTGCAAAAAATATATTTTTTATATAATGTAAAAAAAAGGTTTAACATGGCGGGGATTTGAAATTATAACATTCACTTTGCAAGCCTGCTGTATTACTGTCAGTGCAACAAGATTATTTGAGAAGAGTCATCTCATCATTCTGAGATTCTGATCTTGATCTCTGAAAAATGTTGGTTTCCTGTCAGTGTAACTATCATTGTAGTCCCTATTGGGGCAAGGAAGTACAGTTTCCTCTCGATATTGGTTGATGAGAGTAACGCTATTTGTGGCCCCAATGGACAAAAAGGAATGTTAATTTCTGAGAATTAGCTAGGCTAAAGGCTAGCCTATATATTTGGTAAAAGTAAAACATAAATAAATACATTAATAAATATTGAAATAAATGAATGTATAAATCAATACATAGACATTTTTTGATATTTCTTGGTATTTATTTATTTTTCACTATCAAATATACATATACTGTCATTTAATACTGTATGAAATGAAAATAAATACTCAACCATTCTTGTTGAAAATAAATACTCAACCATTCTTGTTGTCATGTTTTTTGTACATTTTACTTTCAAATTTGCATTTGC
This sequence comes from Polyodon spathula, assembly GCF_017654505.1. Classification (NCBI taxonomy): domain Eukaryota; kingdom Metazoa; phylum Chordata; class Actinopteri; order Acipenseriformes; family Polyodontidae; genus Polyodon; species Polyodon spathula. The sequence continues at coordinate 40,152,606 of NC_054534.1, forward strand.
TTTGTTGCAGGACTTGCTGTCTGTTCAGTTTGTCTCAGCTGTCTTTTATGTTATATGTACTGTAAGGGAAACAGGAAGTGGGCAGGACCACAGCAGGGGACTACTGCCACATGCCAATTCGCATCGAGGGGGTCCTATGCACTGCCCTGGTGGACACCAGATCCACAGTGATGCTGGTTCGTCTGGACATGCTGCAGTGGCACCAGCTGTGGGAGCTGGTATATGAGTATTGCTACAGTTTCGCCACTGCCTTGGAGAACGTGTGAAGGACACATCTGTTGCAGCAACAGATTGAGACGGAAGACTCCCACCCCATCAAGCAGTACCCTTGCCTCCAACCACTCACACATCAGGAAGCCACAGAGCAGGTGCTGGAGGAGATGAAGGCAGCTGGGATCATACAGCCTTCTGACAGCCCATAAACATCGCCGGTAGTCATGGTGTGGAAGAAGGATGGCAAGTGGTGCGTCTGCATCGATTACCAGCGAGTAAACAATGTGACGGAGAAGGACTCCTACCCCCTTGCCCGCATCTTTGAATGCCTGGACATGGTGGCCATCTATAAGTGGTTCTTGTTGGACGTCTGACGCAGCTACTGGCAGGTCGCACTGGACCCCTCTGCACACCCGAAGACTGCCTTCGCCACTGGATGGGGTCTGTGGCAGTTTACCATGATGCCGTTTGGACTTTGCAATGGCCACACAACGTTCGAATGGCTCATGAAGAAAGTGCTGGCTGGAGTAGCCCACTCTGAGTGCATGGTCTACCTGGATGATCTGCTGGTCCACGGAAGGACCTTCTAGGCTGCCTGGCCTCCCTGCGTGAGGGGCTCCGGTGAGTGAGGCTTAAACTGCACCCTGAAAAGTGCCAGCTGATGCACCAGGAGGTCTCATTCCTCATAGACCGAGTGGGAGCAGGGGGGATCCGGATGGAGGTGTACAAGATCAACTCAGTGTTAGATTGGCCTGTCCCTGTCAACCCCCAGCAGGTCAGAGGCTTCTTAGGGCTACTGGAGGTTTGTGCAGGGCTTTCCATTATTGTTACCCCCCAGCACAGCTTCCTGAGGAAGGACAAGACCTTTACATGGACCCCAGAGTGGCAGGAGTCATTCGAAGTCCTGCAGAGTGTGCTGTGCCACTTCCCGGTTCTGGTCCCCCCAGATGTCCGTTCCCCTTTCCTTCTGGACCATGACGCTAGCAATGAGGGGATTGGGGCTGTCTTGTCCCAGCCAGGCCCAGAAGGGGAGCTTGTGGTGACGTATTTCAGCCAGTCGCTCAATAAAGCAGAGTGCTGGTATTGCATCACCCAACGAGATCTGCTTTCAGTAGTTCAGGGGGTCTGACACTTCTGCCACTACCTCTGCGGGCTCCCCTTCACCATCCCGATGGACCATGATGCCCTTTAGTGGCTCCTGACATTCCGGGAACCAAAGGGACAGGTCGCCCGCTGGATCGACCAGCTTCAGGCTTTTCAGTACCGGATCCAACACAGAGCGGGAGTGAAACACGCCAATGTGGATGCCCTGTCCCATCGACCCTGTGTTCAGGAGGGATGCAGCCACTGCAACCAAAAGGAAGAGAGGGAAGCAGAGCTGGCTGGCCATTGTGAAGAACAGTCCCGGGTGGGAGTATTGTCTGAGAGGGTGGAATGGAGGGCTTACCAAGACCGGGACCTGGACCTCCACCCCATGCTGCAATGGCTGCAGGAGCAGCGAACGCCTCTCTGGGAGGAAGTGATCCCCCTGTCTACCGCCACCCACGGGCTGTGGGCCCAGTGGACCAGTCTGGCCCTGGATGACAGGGTCCTCCAGCGACAGTGGGAGGAGCCTACAACGGGGGAGGAGAGGTGGCACGTGGTCGTCCCCAGAGCGATGCTCCAGGAGTTGCTGGATGCCCATCATGGGACCCCAGGTACTGGTCATTTTGGAGTGATGAAGACCCTGAGGCTGCTCTGCCAGTCCTTCTGACCCCAGAGCTAGTCACACACCCCGCTCCAGCAGTACCAGGTAAGGTAGGCCCATGGAAGGTTGCCGTGGACGTACTAGGCCCCTTTCCACGCTCCGAGAGGGGGAACCGGTTTGTCTACAACCCTTGACTACTTCATTAAGTGGCCAGAGGAGGCGGAGACGGTCACTGAAGCACTGCTGGATGTTTTTTTTGTTGTTTTGTGTCTGTTTTGTTTGTCTATTTGTTTTGGTCACCGTGCCATTTATTTTATGTTTTGTTTAACCTCTTGTTTATTTATAATTAAAACACACCGCAGTGCTTTCAAACCCCAGTGCTGTCTATGTGTCTATTCTCTTCCATTTCTGACATCACCACGAAGCCAACCTAAGTCACATAGGCCTTATTATCTGTGAAGTGTAGGTACAATAAATAAATAAATCGGTCGTTTTGACCAATAGCAATCCTCACAAGGTTTCCTTACAACCCCCTGTAACACCAGCAAATAAATAAATACCCTCATCTTATTCTCTATAGATGCAGGCATCCAACTCCCAGCTGTCTATGGATGAGCCAGTCTCTCAAGCAAGTTTCGTAGAGACTGCCAGTGAAAAACAAAACTGTAGAATATAATAGTGTATATAACGCCTATTCATTTATTCTAGCACACCGAAAGACGTGAGAAACTTTGCAAATGCACAGAGAAGCCCCGCAAACTATTCTCACAGGAGTGACAACTTTGGACTTGATTGCATTTCGTGTGGAAATCGTGGGATAAACAGCTGGGTGGTAAAGATTGCAATTGTGGAAAAGTCACATACCACCCCATACCATCCAATGGGCACAGTGGAATGCAGAGATTCAATAGAACCTTGGGTAATATGATTAGATATCTTCCTCTGCAAGCAAAATCTAAATGGCCACAGATGATCCAAACATTAACATTCTACTACAACTGCACAGTTCATAAAACAATTGGGTTCCCTCCCTTCCTCCTCATGCATGGTAGAGTGCCAACCTACGAATTGATGCGATTTGTATTGAGAAACAAAGAGTTTGTGAGCTATGACAAGTATGTTACTAGCCTAAACAGAAACCTTGGGGAAGCTATGTGAGCAGCCCAGCAACATGCTGTGAAATCAATCAATCAGTCAATCAATTTAATTTTTATATAGCGGCTTTCCTGTAAAACATCTCAAAGCGATGTACGTAGCTTTACTTTAAAATTAAATTAAAAAAGGAAAGAGCAAAAATATGATGCTAATAACAAGAAAATCAAGGGTGCTTCTATTGAAGTGGAAGATGGGGTGCTTCTGGTGAACAAGGGAGAGAGGGGTAAGCGAAAGTAGGCTGACAAGTGGGAGCCTACCTGGGATACAGTTGTAGAGAAGAACCCCCAAATACATACCTTTAAGATAAAAAAAATCTGGAAAAAGTGCACAAAAAACTAATTTTGCAAGGAAGTTTCTTACCTTTGTTGTTAAATGAAGAGCATGAATATTCCAACTTGTCTATGTTGTATAATACAGGACCAGAATCCATGACTGTTAAAACAAAGTGCTGTTTTTCTGAAACATCCCAGGTGACCACCGGTGATAGCAGGGTCAGCTCCGAGGCAGGTGTTATCGGCCCACATGGAAAATGTTTTTAAAAGCCATAAACAAGCATCCACTAGAATTGTCCATGTAGGAACTAATGACAAGAGACTTTCAAGATCCATTTTAAATTACTTTGTCATAAAGTAAAACAATTAGGCAAGAATATTATTGCTTCAGGCATGTAGAACGAGATCCCCTTGGAAGAGATTTTATTATATTGCTTGTGTCCCTTGGTTTCATTCAACATGTTACTGGACATACTCTAGATTTAGTTATCCCCTGTGGCCTAAACATTCAGAACTTGGCCATAATTAATCTTACGGTTTCAGATCACTGCTATTATTTTTGTATTAAAAATTAAAAGAAAATCTATAAAACTCCTGGCTCTATGCATTAAAACTCAATCTCTCAATTCATCAATTACTGACAAGTTCTTGGATGAATTGAACGCTTCATCTTCTACTCATTCAGGATCGGTTGAAGAACTGGTGGAAAATTATAACAACACCCTGAACCGGTCCTTAGAATACAGGCAGAATACAGTGACACTAGAACTCTACATTGAATCTTGCAGCCTGCTAATGTTGCAGAACAGATTGGAGGGATGGAACCCCCTACTGCCAAAGATAAACACGAGTCCGGAAAATGTGTCAAAAACACTCCACAGTTACAGACCGATAACCCGGAGTCATGTGTTTCAGTGACACCTCATGAGAGATCAGCTGTTGATCACCAACATTCCATGAAGTTGCAAGGAAAAGATGAGTCGACACATCAAGTCTTGCCAATCCGCTGTTGATGAAGAGCTGACCTATGATAAGGAGACTGAAGGTACGTGAACCCAACATGTCTCAATACATTGACAACACCTTTTAGAATTCTGAATGCTTGAATCAGATTGCCGCATAGTCTTCTTTGTTCAAGGCTGAACAGATTGGTATCACTGGTTATCTTGCTCCATTTTGAGGTTTCTCCTCTAATCAGTACTTTCTGTTTTCTACATGTTAACCACTCCCTAATCCTTGTACATGCATTTCCTTGAATCCTTACTGCGTTCAGTTTGAGAATTAATCTTTTATTCTGGACTTTGTCAAAAGCTTTCTGGAAATCTAAATAAACCATGTCATATGCTTTACAATTATCCATTATCGATGTTGCATCCTCAAAAAAATCAAGCAAGTTAGTTAGACACGATCTCCCTTTCCTAAAACCATGCTGACTGTCTCCCAGGATACTGTTACCATATAGGTAATTTTCCATTTTGGATCTTATTATAGTTTCCATAAGTTTACATATAATAGAAGTTAGGCTTATTGGTCTGTAGTTACCTGGTTCAGTTTTGTTTCCCTTTTTGTGGATTGGTATTACCTTTGCAATTTCACAGGCTGTTAGTTCAACCCCTGTTGCATGATCTTGGTTAGTGGTTTGTAAATAACTTCTTTAATTTCTTTGAGTGTTATTGGGAGGATCTCATCCGGCCCAGGGGATTTGTTTATTTTAAGAGCTCATAGTTCCTTTAACACTTCTTCCTTGGTTATGCTAAAGTTATTTAAAACTGGATAGAAACAGGTTGACATGTGGGACATGTAGTCCGTATCCTCCTTTGAAAAACTTGTGAAAAGTAATCGTTTAATATACTTGCTATTTTTTTTCTTCATCTATGATTTTGCCATTTGTATCTCTTGGACATTTAACCTCCTCTTTGAGTGCTCTCTTGCTGTTGTAATATTAGAAAAACATTTTGGAATTGGTTTTAGCCCCGTTAGCAATGTTCATTTCTATCTCTTTCTTGGCCTTTCTAACTTTCTTTTTGACTTTTTGACTTTCTTTTTGACTTTGACTTGCAGTTCCGAGTACTCTTTCTGTGTACTTTGTTTTTGGTCCCTTTTAAATGCCCTTTAAAGTGCTTTTTTTTTCTGAATGCTTTTTTTTTTTAATTGATCTATTAAACCATTTTTGGCAATTTTGTTTTAAATTAAGATGTGTCAACTTTTGGGATGCAATTGTTTTGCACCTCTAGCACTAATTTTTTAAAAAACAGCCATCTTTTTTTTCTGTGACTGTTTTCTCTATTTTACTCCAATCTACTTCTGTTTGTCTGTTTCATACCTTCATAGTTTGCCTTTCTAAAATTGCAAACCTTAGCTTTAGTCATTACTTTTTGGGTTTTGGTCTGAGTTTGCCAGTGGATCTCTGACCTCTGTTTTAGTTATTATGTCTTTGTTATTTGAAAAAACAAAATCAAGGCATGCCTCCCCTCTAGTTGGTGCCTTGACAAATTGTGTAAGGAAGCAGTCATTTGTCATTTCCACCATTTCAATTTTGTCCATCGTGCTCCCCACCAGGTTTTCCCATTTTATAGGGGGAAGTTGAAATCCCCCATTAGTATGACTTTTCCTTTGCTACACGCATTACTAATGTCATTGTATAACAGATTATTTTGCTGTGCGTCTGAATTTGGAGGTCTATAGCATCCTCCTATTATTATGCCCTTAGAATTTTTGTCCATTATTCTGACCCATATTGATTCGGCGTTGTTTTCTTCATCCAGATTTAACACCTGGGCTTCAAGATTGTTTCTTATGTATAACTCTACCCCTCCACCTCTTCTGTCCTGCCTGTCTTTCCTATACAGTGTATACCCACAAATATTATATTTGTCTCCATCACTCTCAGACAACCAAGTTTCTTTAACACCTATCACATCATAATTATTTGTTAGTGCAGTAGCGTCAAGTAATAACATTTTGTTTCTGATATGTCTAGCATTTAGATAAATACATTTAATGGCTGTTTTACCTGTTTTGTTGTCCTTGTTTTGATGTCATCTCCCTTCTGGATTTTTGTTGATTTCTCCCCCCTTCCTTTCTAGTTCAAATGCTTCTGAACCTGCTCAAGGATCTTTTCTTCAAGTAGATTGGTTCCCTCGCTCCTTTATCAGGCACTGTTCCTAACCCTTTCAAGACTGCAATAGTAAAACCACTGCTCAAGAAATCTTCCTCAGATTACAATATTATTAATAACTACAGGCCTATTTCAAATCTTCCATTCCTGTTTAAAGTCTTAGAAAGAGTAGCTGCCGAGCAACTTACCAAATTTCTTGCAGATCATAGCATATATGAGAAATATCAGTCTGGGTTTCGACTTTATCATAGCAACGAGACAGCATTTATTTTAGTGGTTATCCTCTGACACGGGCACACCTTCGGTTCTTATTCTATTAGACTGAAGTGCTGCATTTGACATTATTGAGCGTTCTGTTTTAATTGATTTCCTTGAAAATCTGGTAGGACTGTCAGGTTGTGTTCTCTCTTGGTTTCGATCCTATCTCTCGAACAGGTTGCAATTTGACCTATTTTGTGTCAAGGGTTACATGCGGGGTTCAACAGGGTTATTGTATATGCTGCCTATGGGTAGTATTATGCATAGCTATGGGGTTCATTTTTATTGTTACGTTAATGATACACAGCTATATTTATCCCTGAAACTGGGTGACACCTCGGCTGTAAATATTTTGAGCACTTGTCTTGCTGACATCAAAAAATGGATGCTTGAATACTTTTTAATGCTAAAAGTGATGATTCTAGGATCTCAGGAGCAACAAGGGAATAAATATATTTGACTTACTCCTTGGCGGCTTCTCTTATAAAATTAAATGAGAAATTGAGGTGTGATCTTTGACCCAAATCTTTCTTTTGAGACACACATCAGGAATATTAATAAAATGTATTTTTATCATCTAATAATTGCCAAATTGAGAAGTACTGTTTTCCACAGATACTGAGAGATTGCTTTTGTGTCATCTAGAATTGATTATTGTAATGCCCTATTTCCGTGGTGCTTATAGCCATGTTATGTCTCGACTGCAACTTATACAAAATGCTGCAGTTAGAATTTTAACCAGAACTAACAGACATTACTCCTGTGCTAGCATCTCTGCACTGGCTTCCGGTCCAAGTCAGGATAGATTTTAAGGTGTTGCTTTTAACTTATAAGGCATTAAATGGCCTGGCACCATTGTATTTAAATGATATTTTAATACTGTTTGCTGTGCCACAAATTACAAATAAACAAAAAAAGAAAGGTGGTAGAGCATTCAGTTATAGGGCTGTAAAACTGGAATGATCTGCCTAGCTCTGTAAGGGAAGCACCAAATGTCACTGCTTTTAAAACAAGATTAAAAACACACTCTTATAATGTAGCGGGTTTTTTATGCTAAAATGATGTTCTTTTTATTCTCTGCCTTGTGTTACTGTTGTGTGTTTCTTTTGTTTTTATTGCTTTTCTTACATTCTTTTCTTAATATTTGTCAATGTTTTATTCATGTGAAGCTCTTTGCGGCAATTTTTATTGTGAAAGGAGCTATACTATTATTATTATTATTATTATTATTATTATTATTATTATTATTATTTATTATTATTATTATTATTACTAGTCGAAGTAGTAGTAGTTTTTTTTCCACTCAGAATGTGTTCTCTTCCTCTATCCCCAAATGAGGGAGGAATGGTCATCAATGGCCAGCTACAGTGAAGTAGCATTCAAGACCCACTTCACGCTCAGAAAAGAAAGCTCTAACTCCTCAACATGGATAGCGAGACCAGACACTTTAGAACTAGTAACAAACTATAGAAATGATCCAAACCTGTTTTGTAAAAGGTGGGCAGAATCATAACTTCCTTATTTTTGTGATCCTGCCTTTCAAACGCCGTCAGGTTATCTAATACATATCTTTAGGAACAACTGCATAACTTTCAGACAGACCAAGTAATTTCAATTTAAAAACCTCAAACCGTCAAAATGACTGCCGTGGCAGCTCAAATGTTAATCCAGGAGTGACCAGGTGCATTGTGGGAACTGTATGCTTGTGACAGAGAGTGAATGAATCCTAGTCAACAATCTCCCTCCCGACCTGTGAGGGCATGGTATAACAGGCAATTCATTCCAGGGTCAGTCGAAAGGGGGGCAGAGTCACAATACCAGAAGTCATCACCTTAATACAGTAGGCAATGTGTCATTCCTGGATTAGAGGATACGTGATTGCACTCGCTACTGAAGAAGGCGTGACTGAGGGTATATTAAGGGATGTGGCGAATGTGACTACATTATTATTTATTAATTGTATTATTATTTAAGGACCACAGGAAGCACCGGGGCCCGTGCCACAGAAAAGGGGGCGGCCGGCTACAACGAAGGGGGGGAGGTCAGGTGACCAGTTCCCCCTGCTACAGTTTGGTTGGAGCCCCAGAAGAGGGAGCTACCAGCCAGGAAGATATTGGGGGGAGGAGGACCTCCCACCATGGCCACCCCCATGGATTCCTCCAGACCCCTCTTCTGGGACATTAAGACTGAGGGGGGAGGTGGCCATTGGGGCCATGTGTGCTTCGTACAAGGAGGGGGATATGTAGCAGGTCGGTAGGAAAGCCCTGCTGTTTAATCGTATTGTTTCTTTATTTTTAGAACAGGGTCTCCCCCTCTGCCCCTGTGTTATTTTGTATTTGTTTATTGTTTTATATTTGTGTATAGATGACGGCGAACCACCGTACATGCATTTTTGTTATTTTGCAGCTTGGATGGGAAGCCCCATCCACATTATAAAACCATTGAAGTAGGTGGCCATCTCCCGAATTAAGTGATTCGTTTGTTGCTAATCGGGAGATGGTCACCTGCATATTTAAAATACAGGATCAGTCACAGCAATCTGCCCAGCCTGACCTGTGTGTGTAGTTTATTTAAAACCTTAAACCTTTTATTTTTGTGCTCCTGTGAGCAGTGTTTATTTTTGTTTTAAATATTTTGTTTATTTTTTCTTTAAATAAAATGGCGCTCACGGTGTCTTTGGTAAACTGCAGCTACCTGACCTGTGTGTGCTTTCTTCTGGTCTGAGTCACCACAACGCCATTTCCTGCCACAGTATACAATAACAACTGTTTCTATAAATATCCACATACCCCTGAAGAGGAGACTTTGAAAGCTCACATTCTGAGAAACGGGCGTTATTTACATATCAAAGTGTATGACAAGTAGACGGTAATGACATGCAAGTTTTTGATGCTAGCTCCATTTCTGATGGCAAAATTGTAATTAGCACAGAACCACCATCTTGAAGTAGAAACACACAAGTGACACAAAGGCATGTTGTTCATTTAAAGACTTTCGCCTTTGTGTTTTGGAGAGGGGAAATGTCTTCACACAAGAGGTGGTCAATATGAAGTCCTCAGGGCCGCACCACAGTTCAGGGGCTATGCACATGCATATGCAAAGGGACCAAAGCCAGCTTAGGTCTGTGCTAAAGTGTAAATGAGAGGCTCAAATGATAATTGTTTAATCTAATCGACTCTATGCCTAATCAGGTCTGAGTTGTAAGTGTAAATGCACTAAGAGAGTCAAGAACCTTCTCTGCCTAAAGGTGGCAGTGTGGGTCATAACAGTAAACAACATGATATTTCAAACAGAGCAAGTGTGCCAGAATGTGAGTTTTTTAAAATACCGCCTTGTTATAAAAGGGACAAAGATATAAATAATAAGCTCATTGCTGATAAACAAGGAAGCTATTTACAGTGCTGTCTTGTTATAATGTGTCTCGTCCTGGATACAGAACCGGTAATACAGTGTTATGGCTCCTATTTCTCTATAATGTCATTTCACTTGCATTCTCATTATAAGAAGAACACATCCTTTACATTGGTGTCTCGTAGTTATGGCTTCCAAGTTCTACTACAGTTATAATGGGAGAGTTTTATCATAGTCTTCATGGTACTACTCTAACTAGTATGAAAAACGACATTTGCTAGAACATTTCTTCACAGGAATAAAAAAGATGCTTTCTTCTCAAGCTCAATTTTTTTTTAACTCTGGATTTTTCATTTAAAATGTCACAAAGGTACCCTTTTCTGTATTGCCAAAGATCATTTTGATGCAAACTTTTAGGCAGTAGTCTTTTTTTCCATTAATAACACCATCCTTATTTGCCTTCAAGTCTGAAATGAAAATCCTTTATTGTTTTTTATAGAGCTTTTGACTTTACAAATAAAAAAAAAAACATCTCTTTAGTAAGACATTTAGAAGTATGAGGCTGACTATTTGATGGAGGGCAGGGAAATTATATTTAGAAAAGTCTTAACTTACCTGATTTCTGCAGCAGAGAGACAAAAACAGCACTTTGTTTTAACAGGAAATAACATATCACCTCTATCTAGCCTCAAATGCAAACTGACACTGCCTAATCACTTAAAATGGGGTAAAAATGATAATACAAATCCCTGCTAAATATTGGCTAGGTTTACAACAAAATTAGAGATAGTACGCTATTATTCCTGAATTGTTTTTTATTTTATTTTCCACCAAGAGAACCACGCCATTAATTATATTAAAAATTGGAAATGTGAATAAACGACAGATCAAAAACACAAGCCAAGTTTTAAGAAAACATTGGGGCAACTTTGCCCAGCACAAAGCAAATAGACACAACTTTAAAACCGATGGTGGCTAAGGTTACCACAATTGTTTCTTCTAACTTGTATCAAAAACACAAGCAAAGTTAAGTAGAAGCAACTGGGGCAACCTTTACCCCCCACTGCTTTTACAGTTATGCCTGTTTGCTCTGTGCTGGCCTGCAGGATCATGCATGCACCCCATAGACAGCACAGGTCTCCCCTGTCACAAGCATTATTTTAAAAAAGGAGAGGCGAACTTTTACAAAGTGAACCTCATTCTTATACAGTATAAAGGGTAATAGGAAGATGTCTGTCATTCTTTGGTTAGATAGAAGGCGTCAGAGTAAGAATTAGTCAAGTTAAATCCTGTCCGCCCCATATCAGACCCTGAATACATTTTGAGTTTCCCAGATTACATATTTGTTAAAACCTTTCATCTCACACAGCAGTCAATTTCACAATTACGTGAGATGCTGAGAACCAAATTGAAATCTGCTACCAGACAATCACATGCAATATCTGTTGAGGCTAAGATTTTATCAATAAGTTTAAGTTAGTTACAATGCTGTATTTTCTGCAATTTTATGGCATTTTTTTTTTTTTTTTAACAGAGTATATTATTTTCTATTACAGTTATTACAATTACTAAGTGTCATGCACCAAAATACTAAACAATGTAAGAATATCCCATAGGAATCTTGCAGACAGTTTATATAACTCACAGGAACTGACCCGATATAACTGTTTGGTCTGGATATCAGATCAGTCTGTCACATAAATGTTTATGTTGGGGTTAATTCAGTATTGTTAAAAACAGACCAAACAATTTATGGATTTGTTGATTAGTGTTAAGCAGACTACACATGTAAAACAATACTTATTATGAAATAAATAGACTACATTAAGATGGCCTATATACTAGTGGGCAAGCCTGAAGGCACCAGAACAAAAGTACTGGAGTTTAAACTTTGCATATTATGGGAAGGGTTGCATGTATACTAGTTAGGCTCATAGAGGGTTATATGTTGTAGCTGCTCCCTATGGTGGGCTCCAGCAGGGAAGAAGAAGCTTGAAGTTCAAAGCAGTGAAAATGCTATTTTATTACCCAATCTCTATCCATATGTGACACGCCACAGTCTCTTCACACACGCAGCCTGCAGGCAAGCCAAGGAATGGAGAGGAGAGAGACAAGCTTATTGAAACCAGTGGAACACATGCACTCACTTGCCGGCAAGGAACCAATCTGCTTTTCGCCCGGCATAATCTACTGAAACTACTCTTATTTCCGTCACTAACTATCTACTCTCTGCCTGTGCTGCCTCCCTCTCCTCTGTCCTAATTCTCCTCAACCTCTCTGCAGCCTTTGGCATGGTTACCCATTCTATTCTCCTGTCCTCCCTCGCTGAAGTGGGACTCTCCGGCACTACTCTTGTCCGGTTCTCCTCCTACCTCGCTGATCGCATGTACAGAGTGTCCTGGCATGGCTCACCCTCTGCCTCTTGTTCTCTTTGGACAGGTGTCCCCCAAGGCTCATTCCTGGTACCCCTCCTGTTTTCTCTCTACACCCGCTCCCTGGGTCCTGTCATCTCCTCCCATGGCTTCTCGTATCATTTCTATGCTGATGATGCCTAGTTTTTCCTCTTCTTTCCCCCCTCTGATTCCTCTTGGGCATCTACTGCTGGATGCACTCGCATCATTTTAAACTCAACCTCTCTAAATTAGACTGCATTTTTTTCCCCCCTTCTTCCTCCCCCACCATTGATCTCTCTAGCTCTATTTTTCTTGAATCCAAAATTGTTTAAACCTTTTGTTTTGGCCCTTGTGCCTTTTGATTACTGTTTTTGGCTACTGTTTTTTTTTTTTTTTTTTTTTTGTTGTTGATTAAAATTTGTACATAAACGGCAGCTTCCCTGTGTCTGAGTTTCCTTCCATGGTGGTAACATCTGGGTCCACAGCGCTGTCCTTGTCACGTGGACTATATGGTACCCAGTTGTGCCAGTACTTGCATCATCTTGTACTTGCACTGAACTGCTCCATACCCTAGTATATTCTACTACTGCTCTTAGTTATAATTGTTTCCTGCATCTTGTATTTGATTTTACTCTTATAGGTATCCACATTCATGATTGAATTTACTGTCATCCATTTAATACTTGCTCTTACTGGACTTGTATAAGCACATTTTTTTACTAAAAGTTAACTGCTCTTAGTTGCTCTCAGATGTAATTATTTGTAATTATTTATTGTATTCTTTAGTTTGATCTTATCTGAATTTGGTCTTATTTGCAACTGATTTTATTGTACGTTCATAACTGCTCTTATCTGTATTATGATACTCTGTAATGTGATATTCTATAATGTCATATTTTGTACTGATACTTTGTATTGTGATATTTGTAACAATTGTATGTCGCCTTGGATAAGGGCATCTGTTAACAAATAAATACTACTACGACGACGATGACTACTACTACTTCAACTAATAATAATAATAATAATAATAATAATAATAATAATAATGATAATAATAATAATAATAAATAATAATAATAATAATAATAATAATAATAATAATAATTCAATGCAGATTATATATGATTACAGACAGCAAAGTCCCACCCCCTTCCCCAGTCCATAACACATTCCATAACAGTCTGTTTCATAGTCCATTTTACACAGGTCACTCATAGCAGCTGCCCCCCTCTTAATCACTTCCTGACCCGGGGAGAACTGACCTGAGTCCTGAAGAGACGGGGTTGCTGATTCGGCAACATGGCCTCAAACTCGTTACCGGAGCTGGGTGGTCATGAGGGGTGGAGTATCCTGACCCACCTCTTGGGATCAGGTCACTACTGTGGCTAGAGAGGGTCCCCCGGAAGTGAGAGGGAGTTGACGGGGGGTACTGGTGACCGTGGCGCTATCTCCCAGGAGGCTGTTCAGACGATGGGGGAGGTGAAGGCAAAGATGAAGTGATGACTGGTGTATCCAGGGACAATCCACCACTGAAGCAGTGTTTTTTTGCTGCTGGTAATTTTACTTTAGTTTTTCGTTTTAAGTCAGTCTGTCTTTTTTTTGTTTACTCACAGTTGTTTTTGTTTGACCAACAACATTTAATTTTCTGCAATACTGATTTCCAAATTGTGTTGTATAGTTGTTGTTTTTTAAGACTATAAATATAACTTAGATTTTTTATTTAACATCATGTAATCAAAGAAATTACAAAATGATATCACAAAAGTCATATCTTAAAAATATATGTTCAACTACAAAGTGGTATGTTATTCAATATGTTAATATAACATTATTCAGCAGATTTTATTTGACTTTATGAAAAAAATGAGTTAATTCTATAGGGTGATGAAAAACTTTTGTCCATAGCTATAGGCCTATAGACTAGAGTAATCGGTGGTCATTGCCGCCTAGAGGTTTAATGGGCCCCTTCCTAAGGATTAGTATGTATACGTCATTATAATAATGGAGCTAATATATATATATACTAATATATATATATATATATATATATATATATATATATATATATATATATATATATATATATATATATACACACATTGTCTTGAAATTTACATTGAAATTTCGTTCTATTTGATATTTTATTTTTAAACACTGAAACTCAGAACAATTATTGTAAGGTGACATTGGTTTTATGTTGGGAAATCTTTTTAAGAAAAATAAAAAACTGAAATATCTTGTTTGCATAAGTATTCAACCCCTGTGCTGTGGAAACTCCCAGTTTGCACCGATGAAAGAAATTGCCATAAAGAAGACACAATTACCTTACCACTGGCCTCCACCTGTGAACCATTAAAATAGCTGTCACATTTTCTGAAGGAAAATGAAGACCAAAGAGCATTCTACAGAAGTTACAGATAAAGTAATACAAATGCATAGATTAGGGAAAGGGTACAAAATAATATCTAAGTGTTTGGATATCCCAGTGAGACACAGTTGGATCAATAATCAGGAAGTGGAAGCTGCATCACACCACCCAGGCACTGCCAAGAAAAGGCCGTCCCTCAAAACTCAGCACTCAAACAATAAGGAGACTTGCGAGAGAAGCCACAGAGAGTCCAACAATCACTTTGAAGGAGCTACAGAGTTCAACGGTTGGGAGTGGAGTAATGGTGCACCAGTCAACCATATCAAGAGCTCTGCATAACACTGGCCTGTATGGGAGGGTGGCAAGAAAGAAGCCGTTACTCAAAAAGTACCATCTGAAAGTACATATGGAATTTTCCAGAAAGCATGAGAGTGACCCAGCTGCGATGTAGGAAAAGGTTTTGTTGTCAGATGAGACCAAGATAGAGCTTTTTGGCCAAAACTCAAAGCGCTATGTGTGGCGCAAACCTAACACTGCCCATGCCTCAAGACACACCATCCCTACAGTGAAGTATGGTGGTGGCAGCATCAAGCTGTGGGGATGTATCTCATCAGCAGGGACTGGGCATCTTGTTACAATTGAAGGAAGAATGGATGGAGCAAAATCCTGGAAAATACTGCAAGAGAATCTGCTTCAGTCCGCTAAAATACTGAAGCTTGGGAGGAAATTTACCTTTCAGCAGGACAATGATCCCAAGCACAAGGCCAAAGCAACATTGGAGTGGCTCAAGAACAAAAAGGTGAATGTCCTACAGTGGCCCAGTCAAAGTCCTGATCTCAATCCCATTGAGAATCTGTGGCACTATTTGAAAATTGCGGTCCACAAGCGTCGTCCAACCAACCTGAACAACCTGGAGCAAATCTGCCAAGAAGAATGGGCCAAAATCACTCCAACACTGTGTGCAAAGCTGGTACATACTTACCCCAAAAGACTTAAAGCTGTTATTGCGGCGAAAGGTGGCTCTACCAAATATTAATGTGTGGGGGTTGAATACTTATGCAAGCAAGATATTTCAGTTTTTTTATTTTTCTTAAAAATATTTCCCAACATAAAACCAATGTCACCTTACAATAATTGATTTTGAGTTTAAGTGTTTTAAAATAAAATATCGAACAGAACGAAATTTCAATGTACCATTTGTAATTCAGTAATATGAGAGAATTGGTCAGGGGTCTGAATACTTTTGCAAGGCACTGTATGTGTGTATATATATATATATATATATATATATATATATATATATATATATATATATATATAATCAAGAGGCAAGAGGCTGTCGGTAACAACAAGGTGCAACCTTTTCTGTGTAAAAAGTGATTTGTGGTCTTAAAATTGTTTAGTAATGAGAAACAGGAGAGAAAAATTGTAGTTAGAAAAACCAAATAAAAGTGCTTAAAACTTAATGTCTGGGTCTGCTGAAAAAGGGCAAGCAAACCTTGGAAACAAGTGAAATCTTTCACAATATATACTGTATGTGTGTGTGTATATGTATATACACACACACACACACTCACACACATTTGGCTCAGTTTGATTGATTACTTGAAATATACGTTGATCACAAATTACAAAAAATAAAAAAGGTTTCACGTTACTAGCCTGAAATACAATTAAAGCACTTGGAACAAACTACCTACAGTCCGTATCCGTAGCAGTTCAGTCTGATACGTTTGTCTGGAGACATCTAGAGATAAGTATTGCATTATGTATTGCTATAGAACTTCTGACAGACATTTCTGTGACATTTGTCAGTGTTATATACATAACCAATACTCATAACTGCTGCGACTGCATTTTCAATCTCTGCCATTTTTAGTGGCCGGGGTCCATTCTTGCGTTGTAGTCACATTCACTGTTTCTGTTGTGGTCAAAACACAAAAACACACCTCTGCTCTCCCAGACGTGCATTCGCATCGCCACTTCACGTGTAAATAACCACACATGGAACATCCCCCAGTCATGGGTTTTCCATGCAGGGTTATTTACATGTGAAATGGCAATGCACGTTTGGGAAAATTATTTGTGTAAATCAGGTTTGTGGGCAAAAAAAAAAAATGGCCAAAGAGAAGTATAGGGTAAATCTCATTAACTTGTGTAAATGATGGAAAACAGGAAAATCGATGCCCAGTTTCTCATGGAAACCCGCATTTCACGTGTAGATGTTAATGAGCTTGTTTATCCTTAAGTGACACCACTATAAATATTGCAGGGGAGCAGGTCAGTTGTTACTTTGGATTCCAAGACAGCAGAAATTAAGTGGTTGATGGGTGGTTTTATGGTTAGCAGTGGTGTAGTTCACCTTAATGGGGGCGGCTTTTTTTATTATTGTTTTTTGCTGTGTCTGGCCTGTCATGTTGTATATCTCATGTGGGTTTAAAGTTCTGTATAAAGCCACTTACCATGAACTGCGTTATATATGTTCTTGTTATAGTATTAAAGCAGCTGTTTGAGAATACCCATGATGTAAAAACTATGTTAAAGTTAAAAATAAAGAGAAAGTGAGCTGCTTACTAAATGTCTGTAATTGAATTGCCTTGCTTTTGATCCCAGCTATGTCCAAAGACAACCTGTGTCCACCCACTCAGAATCGCTGGAGCAAGGAAACCCGGGCATTACTAATTATGGTTTCTAATGTGGTTGGTTAATAATGAGTTTTACTGCTCTTGCCCAATTGTTTTTCAAATGTCATTGGTGGGGTGGCAAGTCCTTAGTAGTGAATACTGCTTCAACTGATTTATCTTACGACTCATGAATTAAAAATTAACTCAGAGGTATAAAATGAAACTGATCAACACAAGAGTTGCAGAGCACGATGGCTGAAAATCCAACAAAGATGTAGGATCCTAAAGCTCTGTGCCAGACAGCTTCCACGTATGTTCCCAAGGCTGTCTGGATTGGGAACAGTGGATGTTTTGCCTTTGTTTCGGGAACTTGAACCTCCAAACATCCTCTACCAGCAAATTGTTATGCTTTGTTATGTAATGCCAATGTCTAGTGAAAGGACGGTTTGAACACATGTTCGTCCGTCTTGCTGGTGGGAAGAGGTTGTCCTGCTACTCTTTCACAGATGGAGAAAGAGTGGATAGATTGTTTTCACATCACCAGGGCCACATTCCGCATTATAGTAGAACTGGTAAAGGACTATATGCAGCCAGCAAGGAATTACGTATGGGCTCCTGTGCCAGTGGAGAAAAGAGTAGCGATTAATCTGTATAGGCTGGCATCCTCAGCTGAGTACAAGGTAGTTGGCAATGTGTTTGGGGTGCATAAAAGCACAGTTCATCGCTGTATTTCCAAATTTGTTCAGAGGCACTGCAACATGTACATATGTATGCCAGATGTAACTGAAGCAAAAAGCATTGCTCAGCATGTCACTGAAAAGCATGGGTTGCCCCAAGTAATAGGGATGATTGATGCTACCCACATTCCCATCAAAGCACCATCTGCAAGATTACCTCAACAGGAAGTACTAGGAATCTTTCATTCTCCAAGCAACACTGTATATGGCATGTGAGGATCTGCGCATGATGCTGTGGCTTTCCGGTCTTCAGGATTGCGTATGTGTCAACACGCACTTCCCCAGGTTAGTATTTCTAAGGGATTAATGTATTATTAATGAAAATAGGCTATTCAGTTATGTGTAGAATCAAATTATAAGTATATTATATTTTCCTCACATATTCCTAACTTAACAGCATTTGTGTTTTATGCTGTAGTTTCAAAGTAAGCGCTCGATATTTAATACTTTAAAATTAAATTTCTAGGATGTCAGTATGGCTCAAAATACAGTAGATTTAGACTTTTGAATACATTTTACATTCTTTTAAAGATAATAATCTATATTTCCCTTTCATTCAGGCAATACAGCATATAGGGGATCAGGGTGTGCCCTTATATCAAGTCAGTGATGCTGTGTACCCACTACTTCCCCGGTTTATGAAACCCTACCCGTTTGGACAGCCGACAGCTGCTGAAGAAGCGTTTAACACCACACTTGGGCAAATTACGGGTTGTGGTCGAACAGTGGTCATTTGAGCACTTGAAAGGGAGGTGGTGGATACTGCTGAAATGGACTGAAGTGCAGCATGAGTTCGGAACATAAATAAATAAATAAATGCAAATAAAAATAGAGTCTCACCACCTCCATCTGCCACATCGGATTGTGAATGTGTATCGCATTCATTGATTCTTCATCTTCATTGGTCTCCTCTGGCTGCTCAACATTCATGGAATCTGAATCCGAGTGCTCACTCACCTGATTGCAGTTGTCTATCTCTACTTGAGGAGGTGATGGTTACTGAAGTGGTAGCTCTGGTGGAGGGTTCAGTAACAAAATGAAAAGTATCATAATTACTTTTAAGTAGCAGTAATGCAAGTTTTTGAACGTACATGTAAAACGCAACAAAATGTTTCCTTCATCATGGCAGCAGGATGGCTCTTCAGATGTAACGTGCTGGGAGGTGTCAATTAAGTGGCCAGCTGCAAATGCCACTGGACGCTGCCCCAATAAACAGTCCATGTCTTCCCAGTCTTCCTATCCTGCTTCTCCCAAATGACATCTTCTTGCTCATTCCTGCAGGCAGAACTGCTTAAGTTTTTTTTTTTTTTTTTTTTTTTTTTTCTGAGGCGGCATCAACAACTTGTTGATATATTGGTTTGTTGCGACATTTTGGGCGATCGCGCAGCCTCAAAATACCCAGTTCACCAACTATATTTATTAGCGCCTGGGTTTCCTCCTCACTCCAGAGAACTTGAGTGGAGGGCGGACACGCGTTGTCTTCAGACATAGCTGGGATAAAAATCAAGGGAATTCAGTACAGACATTTAACCAGCTCACTTGCTCTTCATGTTTAACTTTAGTGTAGTTTTTACAGCAAGGTTATTCTGAAATGGTTGCTTTAATACTATAACAAGTGTAGAACACAGTTCATGGTACATTTATAAGTGTTATACAGAACTGCAAACCCACTTGAAATATACAGCATGACAGGCACACAGAAACAAACAATACGGTGAAATATACCACTGCTAACTATAAAACTGTCCATCATCTTGAAACCAACAATAACAACTGACCTGTTCCCTTTCAATATTTATAGTGATGTTAAAAAAGCTAATTTACATTTTCATGTGAAATTTGGGTTTCCATGTGAACATGGGCGTGGTTTTCACGTTTTTCGTCATTTAATGAGATTTACCCTATCCCTCTCTTTGGCCATTTTTTCGGCCCCAAACCTGATTCTCATAATTAATTCTCCCAAACATGCACGCGCATCGCCACCTCACATGTAAATAGCCCCACATGGAAACTAGCCCTATGTCAGTGTGTCTAAAATACCAAAGTACAGTAGTGCTCATATACTATACAAAAAAAATATGTGAAAATTATTGCAAAACAAAGCACTGTAATACAGTATTTGGCAATTTTCAAAATAACATTCTAAAAACATTTCTTACTGTGCTTTCTCAGTCTATTCCAAAATAACTGGAATTTTTTTTCCACTGTGTCTGTGTTAACCCAAGACAGAAACAACAAAAAAGCACGTACACAAACACAAACTGACTTTGGAGATTGACGAAAAAATCTCGTTTCAACTTTTTAATGGTAATTACATTATGCCTTTTTTTCTGTTATTTAATATGATTGAATCAGGCAGTTATGTGAAGTGACAGCATGTAAAAAGTGAAACTGAATTAATTTTTGTCCTGCTAAGAGCTGAATTTGCTATTTTAGACCTGTAATAAAATGTGCATTGATCAGTTTTAATCAGTACTGTTCAATTAGTAGCAGCATGTGTAAATGACACAAGCCAGAGGTCCATCGGTTAACGGGGGTTATCTTATCTTACAGGATCAGATATGACAGGTTCTACTTTAGATACTTGACCATTCCCCAGTGATTACCAGCTCCTTGCCCTCTACAGTTGGCACAAATAGTAATAATTTGTTAAACAACTCCTGATGAAACATCAGAAGTTTGTGCAGTCTGAGATATGAAAGCACCTTTCCATCACAGCTAAAACAGACTGACAGATAATATGTGGTTCCAGTACATCAGTGTTTCCATTTCCATTACAAGTTATGTGAGGGACAGCTTCACACAAAAGCCAGTTAAAACTTTTATAATTTCTGTGTGCATTAAAATGATTCACTAGATGTTGTTTATTGTAAGACATAATACCTTTATTAAATACATTGTATTACAAGACACTTTCATTTCAGTTTGAGAAGCTGGTCACATGATACACAAACAATACTATATTGATACTCAAGCATTGGTTACAAATCAGCCAAGATGCAATGGATTGTTTAGAGGAAATGAATGCATGTAACACACTGCAAGATCTACTAAACTGTAGCACAGAGACATCACATATCTAAAGTATATCATCTGTAACCATCTATGAATGGAAATAGTAATGTCCTTTAGAGTTTTGTTGTTGTTGTTGTTTAATTAAAAAAAAAAGAAGCAAATGAATTAAGGAACACATACTACTGATACACTCAAAGAAGAGATTTTTATGCCAAGTCACAGTTTTTCATTCAAAGAAAAAAAAAATCAAGATTAATAATAGGACTGGGGCAAGGTCACTGCTCTTACAGCTTGTAAAACCCCCTCCGATATGTAGATAATTGGTGTTGGATTTATAGAAGGCAGCAAAAGCTGAGGAATTGCCTTATTTTCAAGACAAAGAACAGACACGAAACAACAAAGATCCAGTGTTCATTTACATCAAGAGAAAACATTGATCCTGCTGTCCAAGATAATAATAATAATAATAATAATAATAATAATAATAATAATAATAATAATAATAATAATAATAATAATAATACATTAAATAAAGAAATATATTTCTGCTATTTCAGCAAGTACAAAGTTTTGTTCTTATCCATACTGCCAACTTCTCAATTAATAATTTTACTGAAATGCTTTAAGCAAAGATAACAAGATTGCATTGTTACAAAGAGGCTGCACTCTGTCACTGCCAATACAGCATTGTAGCAGGTAACTCTTTCCTACACAGATAAGACATTCAATAGATAATTTCAGGTAAAAAGTTCCTTTGTCACAGATATTACTTTGGCCTAACAGGAATGATGTTGGTTAAAACTAACTTAAGATGCCAAGAAATTGCCTAATATACTGCCACCAAGCCATGAGAAATATTTCTACATTATCACCCACTTTGCATTGCCATAGAGATGTAAAACGTTTTTTTTAGAAAGATTATACTTTTAAGACTTGAAGCCCTGACCTTCAAACTTCCATATCTGCCCTGGTCAACCAAAGAGTGAATAATGACAAAAATACAACATTGTTATATTGTCATAACATCACCTTTTCTGGGAAAGTAATTTTACAACACAATAATAAATAATAATAATAATAATAATAATAATAATAATAATAATAAATAATAATAATAATAATAATAATAATAATAATGCAGAATGCTTAAAAAAATTAATGTAGCTGTCAATCAAATTGATATTCCCACTTGTAAGTGTGTGTGTGTGTGTGTGTGTGTGTGTGTGTGTGTGTGTGTGTGTGTGTGTGTGTGCATTTTCACAGGTTATCTTCTTGTTTTCTCCATAAAACAGAATGTCATTTTATCATTGAAATAAAAAGCAAAACAATAATTTAATATTTGCATTATTAAATGTTTACATTTGGAATACAAAATCTAATAAAAGATAGGAACTTAACATTATACAAATAAAATTACAGATGTAGTTACATCTTGGTTCAGCAGCATATAAGCCACCAAGGGACATATACTTATGTCTGGTTGACTTCTTTAATGCAGTTACAGCGTTCTATTCCTTTTGAAATACATATTTCACAAAGATTAATCTACATTCTAAATTCCAGTTGCGCAATACTGTTTCAACAAAAAAAGGAATCTTTTTTTTTTAAACAGGTGATCTGGCAATGCCCCCTTTTTGATTTAAAATGGGCATGTCAAAACATCATGTTTTAAGTTTAAATAAATTCTGCATTTGTTAAAACTAAAGCATTCAATAAACTTTGTATAATTAGGAAAAATACCGTACCTGTGTCACATTTCATTATCAGAAAATACACAAAGAATTCAGTTCTGATACAGTAAAATACAGTCAAATTGTCTCATCAGTAACTTCTCAGTAACTTTACATTTTCAGAAATACTTCAGCTGAATACTCACTTTCTAAAGAAATGATGTATAATGTATGTAAATGTGCTTTTATTTAGTAAAGGCAGCAGATGTTATGGTCTTATTTTATGATATGAATTGTTAGCTACTGCTTATTATCTTTGACATTTGTGATTAATCAGTAATTATGTGATAGATAATAATCATAGGTCCCATGTTTTTTTTTTATATAATCAAGAAATTAACCAGTTTAAGAGAAAAGTGCTTTAGTAAAAATAAATTATGTATCAAAAATAAAATTTGAAAAAACAAACAAACAAAATAAAAACCTTTAAAACAATACTAATAAATTACCATCTGCTCATTCAAGAATCACAAACAGAAATATATTACAAATGCAATACATACTGAACCAGTTTGACTGCAAACATATTTATGGTGTTCTCTCACAGAAGGAGTAAGCTTTCTGACAGAAAATAAGTATCCCAAATAGATCTTACTGTTTGAGCTGAAATACCAAAGTGTCAGTATGCAAGAGATTTATGTGGTAACCATGCATCTTGTGCAGCAGTGTATTCATGAAACAAATTACGGACAGGAGGATTGCAACTACAGTGTGGTGTTAAGATCTAGCTTCTGTAGGATAAGAGATGAAATGTTAATTATGAAACCAATCTCTACATCCCCAGGGAATTAATTTCTTTCTTTCCAAATCATATCTTAACAATGTAAAGCCATTTGTCTGCAACTAATGACCCCCATTAGCTTTCTTAATTACATATATGTTACACCATTATGGATAGCTAGATTTGTTTTACTGTAAAGAATTATGAGATTCAAGCAATAATTTCCACAAAAGGTATTTAACTATACCATTAAGACCATGCAAAATTTAATTTTTCTCCATAAAATAAGGGGCATTAACACAAAAAAGACACATCACAACAAGCACATATTTAGATAATTTGTCAGGGCATTTACAAGTGCTGTATTATGAAAGTCCATCGCCTGCAGTGGCTGACCCTGAAATGAATACTGTGCATTAGTCCAAGCTGAAGTTTCTAATGATTGTCTGAAGATTGTGGTCATAACTGCAGTCAAATGGTGTTTCAGCTTTCAGTGAATCTAACTGTATATCAATTCTACTTTTCATATATGTGTTAATTATTTTGGGTAAACAGTTTCCAGATGGTTTTGCCAAGAATTCAAACTCCTTTTTAAAGCAAAGCCATTATGTAATGAATTTCACAAAAAAAAAAAAGACCAAAAGTTGTTGTCGCAGATTTCTTGGGTGTATTACTCTTTCAGAGACTGCCAGTAGGACAATCTTTCCTTTTAACTTTGTACAGTATACCACAAAAAGTCATGTCATGAATCAAAACCAAAAGCCAAGGTTAAGATGAATCCATGGAAATGGGGAATATTTACAATACATTCTGATAGTCAGTTTTCCCTTTTTTCATCCCAGTCGAAGGCAAGAATGCGAGAAGGCAATTTTCATTACTGAGGACGATTAGGAGGGACTTCGGAGAGAAGAAAAACAAGCACACAATCAGATATAAGGCTTTTTGTCTATGCAGAGTTATGATGAAGCAGAAGCAAGGGTCGATAAGAGAAATAGAAAGATAACACTGGTCAATAATGCGTCTGCACATGGAGAATTTATGAAGGTTGCCCTTTGAAAAAGACTCTCCTGGTCTTCTTCATTAATGCCATCGGAGATAAGAGCTGAGTTTCAGCCACACTTTCTCACACACATACATCCACACATACTCCACACAGGTCAGGGAGGGGGGCTGTCTTGAGAGTTTAGCCTAGTATGTCCAGGTATACAGGTGAAGCCTTAGCCAGATTCTGAAGGAGGCTGTGTATTTCCTTAATATTCAGCCGCATGTGGGGTTCACGCTGCCAGCAGCCCAACATTAGGTCATACACTTCTTTTGGGCTGTTGCGAGGTCGCTGTAGGACTCGTCCCTGAGTGATGCATTCAATCACCTGTTGGGGGAAATAAAAAAAAGTGTTATTTTGAATGCCAAATGACAAACGAGAATAACTGATTATTTATTTTGTATGACACGGTTTGTGATATGAAATCTTTTACAACTGCCAAGATAAGCAGTCTTCAATGGGGAGTTTCCATGTGTGGTATTTACAGGTGAAGTGGCGATGAGCGTGTACGTGTGGGTGAAAAGCTCGAGAGGATCAGGTTTGTGGCCGAAAGTAAAGGCCACAAAGAGAGAAAATCTAATTTACTCATGAGCATGACGTAAAACATGAAATCCATGCCCATTTTCACATGGAAACCCACATTTCACATGAAAACGTCCACTGCTCCCAATCCAGTCAGCCCTGGGAGCATACGTGAAAGGTAGTTTCCATAATCCTATGTCTCTGCCGGTTTTCAGTTATGGTGATCTGCAATAGCTGGGTTGGAATGTTTCACTATATACCTCTGAGTTCATTTTTTTCTTTTTTGTTTAATTAACAAGTTATGTGATAAATTAGTTGAAATATTATTCACTATCATCAATGATCATTCGAAAAACAATTTGGGCAAGTGCAGTAAAACATATTAAAACACATTTCACTTCTATGCTGACTACACCCAGCTCTACTTAAAACTCGACCCTGGTAGCCTCTCTGCCATGGTTCGGCTCTCGGCTTGCATTCAAGACATCGAGGTCTGGATGTCTGCCAATTTTCTTCAGCTGAACGCTAGCAAATCTGAACTCCTTCTTGTAGGATCTAAAACTTAACTTAAGAATCTAAATATAGCTGCCCTAAACCTTGGAAACTGTCTGTTGCTGCCCTCCCCCACAGTACGAAGCCTTGGTGTACTTCTAGACAGCAACCTCTCCTTTGATGCCCACATCTCCTATGTGGTTAAATCTTCCTTCTACCATCTTCAAAACATCTCTGTCCTTCCTTACCTTTCTCTCCCAGATGAACAGATACTTTGTCATGCACTTGTCTCCTCTCGACTACATCAACTCTCAATATGGTGGTCTCCCGATACGCACCATAAACCGAGCTAGTCCAGAATGCTGCTGCCAAGATCCTTACCAGATGTAAAAAACGTGATCACATCACCCCCCCCCGCTCAACTACAATGCTCTTCATCACACTGGTCCTCAACCTGCTGACCCGCTATGTCCCTTCATGCAAGTTGAGGTCCTCCGACTATAGCCTGCTTGTTATCCCCAACCCAAAGTGCACCACACTTGGAGAATGCTCGTTTAGCTTTATGGCTCTGACTCTTTGGAACTCTCTCCCAGCTTTGGTGCGTGATGCTCCCACCGTCACTTGCTTTAAATCAACCCTCAAGATCCAACTGTTCTCTCTTGCTTTCCATGCTCTTTAAGCCTGATATCTGCTATAAGCTGTGTGTTGCTGCTACTATTTCATGCATTATGTGAATATCATTTATTATGCACTTTCCACTGTATTTAATGTATTATGCTTTTTTTAAATTTTTATTGTATATCATGTATTATGCATTTATCGGTATTTAAATTAGTATAGATTTTCTTCTTGTTACTGCATCTTGTAAAGTGCTTTGTGCTTTTTTTGGAAGATGATTTCCTTGTCAATCAACAGCCTCTACTTTCTGAGGGCCATCAGTCTACACTGCCTAACACGATGGGGGGCATGTGGCTGAGGTGTTCAAAAGTTCTATGTTGGTAATTATTTTTCGAAGTGTACTTCTGTTATTCTGCTGTACCAGAAATGTCTTTCTGTCTTCTGCGGATAAAACTTTAAATCAGCAGGCCGTTGTTGTTTGGTTTGGTTTTGACTGTTCTTTTGTGTTCATATACAGTGGTAGTTTATTTTTTAAAACTGAGGTTACTCAACAACCTTATTTTCATGGACAATCTTATTATTATCACTCACAATGTATAATAATAATACCACTATGACTACTACTACTAATAATAATATTTATCCTCCTATTGTAAGTGACTGTGCATATAATGCACAGTTCACAGCCTACCTCTGTAAAGTGCTTTGTGATGGTGGTCCACTATGAAAGGTGCTATATAAAGTAAAGATTGATTGACTGATTTATTGATATGATTAAACAACCAGGCATGAGTCATTTACAAATCACAGCTTTATTACATTAGCTTAACACTGTGCTTTAAACAGTTTCACTCAAACAAGATGTCACCTGACAACCATAGATTACCAGGTAAGATTCTCTCCTGTACCTGTTCTCTCAGAATGGAAACCACTTTTCCCGAGCTGTCTGCGAAAACAGCACGAGAACACTAGGCATGGCTAATTTGCATATCAACCTCCTCCTTTCCCCTTCATTTGCATGACATCAGAGGAAAAGAGGGTCTTCTTGAGTAAAATAAACTGAGCCAACGGAAACCCGAAATGTTTAGGGTCAGTTCACATTTGGCTCGAGTACAATGTCTTGAGAAAAATTAGAACACACATGGAAACTCCCCCATTATATACTCTGTCAAGCTATTACAATTGGTAAACCACTTACATACTATTTCTGTGCAACACAGTATTGTTCACTTGTGTATTATTAATGAATAATTGACTATACTACGTTCACTTGAGGTAAAAGATCACATTTTCTACCCGGTCATTTTAAATGTGGAAGTGAAGTGAAACTAAACAGAGCCCACTAAAACTTTAATTGAAAAGCTATACAGCATCAAACTATGTGAGGTTAACTAAAAACCAGTTGGCAACTAACAATCTCTGCAGAGACTAGGTCTCGTTAGTTTGTCCGACTTATCCAAAAGTGCCTCGAGAAACATGCTTTTTTATTTGTTGAAAGCGGTGTTATATATATACAAATCTGCATTTTTTTCCAGCTACAAGAAACTGTACCAAAATACACATTTCACACACGGCAGTATTTACTTGCGGAGTCCAGCAACTTGATTACATATCTCACAATTTGCATGCGTACTGTATAGACAAGTTCCATATGATATCATTTTCTGATGAGAATTCCACTCAGTAATGGTTCAAATCCAATGCTGTGCCCTTGTCTTTATGGTATACTAAACTACACACTGATGAGGTACATTTCACTACCGATGGGTGGCATTTACTGATAGTTACAAAACACATAGGAGGTGCGCCATCCGTTTTGCACCATTTTGTAGAATTGTATTTTATCTGGTAGGGTGATCTGCAAATCAACAAACTATAAACAGATAGTCATTATTTGGGCAACATATCACAACTGCAGTAGAAATTTAGATTTGAATCTACCCCTAAGTGAATTAGACTACTTGTTTCTTATAGTTTCACATTAAAGTTGAAGAAAACTTTACTTGTCTACCACTAACCTCATTGTTTGAAAGCTGGTACCATGGTTGCTTGCCATAGGTGAAGATTTCCCATAATACTACACCCAGGCTCCAGACATCACTCTCTGTAGTGAACTTCCTGTACATAATGCTCTCTGGAGGCATCCAGCGAATCGGCAACATGGTGTGACCCCCAACCTTAACAAAGGAAAAAGAAGACATTGTCAAATGAGGAAGATTTACAACAGACCGAACAGATGGATCCTTAAATGACAAGAACTACTGGGCAGGCCATGTTCCGTAGCATCAAAGAAGCATTTTGGATTGTGTAATTCAAAGATTTCCAGAAATCTCCCTATTGTGATAGGATGCTACCTAATCCTAAAAAAAATACAGTTGTATGCTACAGAAAAAAAAAAAAAAAAATCTCAGTATCTAGGACAATGAGTAGTTCCCATTAGTAATAAGAGGTATGTGGAGAAACTTACAGTGACTCTAAATACAGAAATTTTTGCCAAATGTAGGTTATTGCAACAGCTGTTCTAAATGTTGGCATGCCATTATTCTAAAATCTAACATCCTATATAAACAGCATTTTAAATACATGTTAGATGAAGAGAAACATCGCCTGAAAGCTGTCAAAAATCAGGAAAAATCTTGTTCTTTTTCTTCCTCTTGTTCATCTTCTACAGTACTTCTCCTTTTTGAAGAAGCAAAACATATAAGAAATTAGGGTTGATTCTCATGAAACAGCATAAATGTGGAGATTGATGTGAACTAGGAAAAAGCATTTTCCTAATATTCCTACTAGAGTTTAAACTGATCTGATCAAATTATTTACTAAACATAATTTTGCAATGTTTCAGAATTATCAATAACATGACACTACTTTGATAAATTAGGATAATGATAGAAAATCAAAGACATAATGAAAAGGGGAGATAATAGAAGAACTGATTTTAAAAACAAAAACCAGGGTCTCTCATAACAAACGCAGAACAAAGATAATTCACTCATACCCTGAGATGGGACTATAATCCTGTCACAATTGTACCTAGTAAATCCTACTGAATTCAAACATGGGAGGTTGCAAAACTGAAATCACAAGCTCAAAAATTATTTTAAAACAAATATACAAACACTGACCTTTTATGTATTGAAATAGCTTACTGCATATTAATTAATTTCTGACTAAGTCCCTAAACAGCTGCCACTAACTGAAGACTTGCGGCTTAAAGCCATGAAACAAGTTAACCCTTTTTTCTACGCAATTAGCTTTAAATATTGATGTTTCCATTTGACACAAAGGCTTTACTCAGTTTAAAAAAATATAAGAGTAAAGGGCAAGTGCCATTAGAAGATGATTAATTGTTATCAGCCTTTGGTCTCATAAAATATTAAGAAATAGAGCTCTTACGCTTGTTATTGTAATATGTATGAATGTATGATAGCCAGATCTTTTGTTTATTAAAAATAGTAAAAGAAGACATATTGGATCTCATGGGGATGTCTCTTAAAGTGCATATAAATAAAATACTGTCTACCCACAAACCTGCCCACATTAAAACTGTGAACTGTGTGGTGTGACCTCTTGATGGTGGTACATAACTACTTTAGCCTTCCTAGTATACATTGGGTTTTCAGTTATTAGGAAAGTTGCAGGGAAAATGTAGAAGATATTTTAATGCAGACTGTTATCCGTAGACTTGGGCTACTATGTTGTGACACACTGCATCCTAGTTAGAAAAAAGCAACCCAGTTCCATATTGCATTCTACTGCTCTCTGTTTCTATAGAAACACTGTTTCTGTGTGGGATTACTGAATCTACATTTAAATGGGCAATTTAAAAATGCCTGTATATTAGCTTTAGATGCCAAATGCATCTGCACACTGCTACAATTGTAATCACAATATTTGATAAAAAGTTTGACTTCCTTTTGGTTTGCCATTTTTATACCCAAGCCACACAAAGGTAATACAGGTTTTATCTACCAAAGCACAACAGTACTGTACTTTTAATCCTTGCTTGTAAAAAAAGTTGGATCTGAAGAAAAACACATAGCATTGCTATACATTCTGGGCTGAACAAACTAAATTGTTGTCGAACATTTTAAATATTAACTGATTAAGAAATTCTGATTTGGATGCCTGAGAGGACAGTGAAATCACAAGTCTATTCCAGAGGGAAAATCATGATTCATGTTAGACAAAGCATTGTTAATGTAAATCATGTTACTTACATTATTTAAACCTAGGAATAAAAGCCCTCAAGACAAATGTGGTCATAGTGTATTTGGCAGACAAAGTACACCCTATGAGTCATGGTATATGCCCGGACTATGTCTAGCAACTAAGATAACGCTAAGGTAATGACTCCTTTACTCAACCACATTTAAAATAATGCACCCACATAAAGTTAATGAGAAATGAATGGCATATTCATTCTGTATATACTGTATATATACAGTCATACCGTTACTTTATTAATAATAATAATGACTTTTTCATTTCTCCATTTGATTCTCACTTTTGAGAAACAGCTTTCTGGATTACGCAATGTAGCACACACTTGGGCAGTTATAAAAAACCTGCGTAGTGGATTTTTTTTTTCTCTGTTAAATGTTGTTAAAAAATCGGTAGCCAATGCATTACATTACATGCTTTCTGGCTTCTTGTTGACATTAGTGCAATGAGACTGTCTTAAGACCAGTAACAGCAGTGGAGTCAAGCCCATCTGGTCTGTAGGACACTTTACAACAAACATCACAAGATGAGAATGGAGATTAAGGGCACCAGGATCCCATCTTATCAAAGCATACTTCTACAACTACCAGGCTAATACAACCCTTAGTACACCATCAAGGAGGCCCATTTGCAATTTGAAACATTCCACTGCAGCTTTGCTGTGAATAACAAAAGTGGATGTCGATGGTGTAGGCATCATTATAACATTTTAAAATAACTTGGGGTCTACATAATGCATACTGGAATGTAACACAAATGGATAAGGATAAAGTTTAATGGTACTTTTACTTTTTTTTAAAAGGGAATCAAATCATTTGCATACATTTACATTTAATTACATTACATTTACGTAACCATTTTACTAGAAATAATATGTTTTTCACCCTCAGTATCCTTTTACAAATACCATTGTGCCGTCAAACTAACATGTTCAACAACACTAATAAAGTGACAAAGTATTTGGGTTTTGCTTTTGAATCCCCAGGTTAGCAATATGGTGGCAGGATATTGAAATAAAAAAAGAATGCATGATGATTTGGTAAAAACTGTAATGATCAGCAATCCAGACATCTACTTAAACATCCAGAAACTATTGTTGTGGTCGCTAACACTGCCATCCCAATTGTTTGAACTGCTGGAGGAGGTGGAGATAGACCACAACTTGGATGATTACCCCTAATTTTGCTGAGTACCAAACCATTTCTGCTGGTACTCACGAGAGAACCTAACGATAAAAGGTATGCAAACCCCTGCTTATAGGGATCCGCAAAAATTATTTTTTAAGATTTTTAAATACCATACATAAACTAAAACATGTTCCTATAAAAGAAAGCAATAGTAACATCAAGTAAACACACTATGAATTTCACAAGTACCGCAGTTCCAAGAAAATGTTAATATGTATTTGTACTACTGTATTTGTTTTGCTATCTGCGCTGGAAGGCATACTCAGTCTAAATCTAAATGTTAAATATGTTTGAAAAAAAATAAGAAAAAATAAAATGTTCCCAAATGATGAATTATTTTAATTTAAACTGTACTCTGTCTTGCACAGTTCTGTCTGTGTTCATTTTGCATTGCCCATGCGCAAAAGGCATTTGTCATGCTGTGGTTGCTAGGAGATTAGGGGAATGTATACCAGAAGGTTATGGATGCTATCCCTGCTTGCTTTGGTAAACAAATCAACATTCACTTATAATTTAAAAAAAAAAAATCATGTTCTCTGATTGCGCAATGGGTATTTTTCATTTTGTAAAACAAATTGTGGTTAACATGTGTACTGACAATCTATATAATGCAGTCATTTTAAACTCATGTAGACCTGTGGACCACTTATTTGAATCCCTGTTTATAAGTAATCCAAAACATCACCCCATCACCATCTGAATGCTAATTTCGACATCTGTTTTTATGTACCATTACAAACTAATCAATAATGATGTATATCTCTTAAGACCCAAACCTATATACTGTATGACCTGTATGTCGTTTCCTTTATTAGATTTCTGAAAGGCTGTTTTGAGATTTTTGTACAATGCATTACATATAACGGCTGGGAGAAATTATTGTTTTGAAAGGGAACAAAATAAAATAATGAATTAATGAGTGAACAAATGTATTTGCCAATTCACTATAAACATTTTCTGCTTTTTTATCCATGTGTCTTTTAGAAAATACCTTAAGAAACATTACATTTTAAAGTAAAACATCTTAATAAGACTAGTGGATCCACAATAGATTTCTGTAGGTTGTGGGAAGCCATGGCACCTTATGCTGCTTTCCTTCCCACAATTGCCAAAGACCACAAAACACAAACTACCCTTGCAGAGCACACCGCTATGCAGCTATGGCACTGCATACTAATCAGAGGACTTTAATGACTTTTTTCTCTGAATCGTCTGACATATCCCTGCTCCTAGCAGACGAGGTTCGCTGCCATGGAAACGGGGCCTCCAAATGCGCAAAACACTTACAATGTATTCCACTGGTGAATATCAGAGAGAAGGGAGGGTCACAAGCTGGCAAACTGCTGTTTAGAGATATATATCTCCAATAGGACTGCAATATAAAATGTCTTTAATTAAAATGAATAGAGTTAGAAATTACTGCCTTGTGTAATTGTGTGATGAATGATTATCATTATTATTTATTCAGTTTTGTTACAAGAAAACACACCAAATCTAAAAAAAAAAAAAAAAATCCATTTGTATTTTTTATTTCTTTTATTTCTAAAAACAACCCTGTCGACAGAGCTGAAGTAAACCTTTATAAATAACAACTAACATGGGAAATTGTACCTAGTTACAAAGGGCTCAGGTCACCAGAAAGAGCAGCTTTGCAAGTTCATGCCAGCAGGGATGCTACTGGCCTGCAAATGTATTTCTAATTTACAGGTATCCTATTCTAATTTGTTTTACAATGTAGTTAATTATTTCACTCAAATCAGCATTTTAGTTTGGACAATTGTATTTCAAATTCACTAGTCATTACTCAAATTTGTGCTATACAAAATAAATAAATAAATAACAACAACAACAACAACAACAACATCTGTTTATAATTTAATTTGGGGATTATGCAAATGGAAGCATTGGGCAATGAACCATACTCATATTAATACTAGAATGCAATAATATAAGGCATAATGTACACCCAACTGTGCAAAATATGTCTGTCACCAGAAACCCGAGATAGGATTACAGCCTTATATGTACAGTTTGAGGTATATTATACTGTATGTTACAATGCATGGTGACATAGAACTAGCAGTGCTTATTTAAGTGTGCATAATATTAGAAAAACTGTCAAATAAGTTTATCTTTTAACAATTCATTTTAAACTGCAGTAGGTTTTTATTTTATTAAAATTTTTTGGGGGAAGGGGGGTTAGGGTGGGAAAACTACATGTATATTAATAAGAATCGGAGTAGAAGATTTGCTTGGCTTTTTTGGAAGATGATTTCCTCATCACTCAAGAGCCTCTACTTTCTGAGTGCCATCATGATATGGGGCATGTGGCTGAGGTGTTCAAAAGTTCTATGTTGGTAATTATTTTTCGAAGTGTACTTCTGTTAGTCTGCTCTTCCAGAAATGTCTTTCTGTCCTCTGCGGATAAAACTTTAAATCAGCAGGCCGTTGCTGTTTGGTTTGGTTTTGACTGTTCTTTTGTGTTCATATATGGGTGGTAGTTTCTTTTTTAAAACTGAGGTTACTCAACAACCTTATTTTCATGGGCAATCTTATTATTATCATTCACAATGTATAATAATAATACCACTATGACTACTACTACTAATAATAATATTTATCCTCCTATTGTAAGTGACTGTGCATATAATACACAGTTCACAACCTACCTCTGTAAAGCGCTTGTTGATGGTGGTTCACTATGAAAAAAACGCTATATCAAAATATACATATTACATATTATTATTATTATTATTATTATTATTATTATTATTATTATTATTATTATTATTATTAATAATAACAATTTCAGAGATAAAACAAAAGTGATGCGTATACATATATTTCCTTTCCAAATTTGACAAAAATGTAGCAATTACTCAGAAGTTACCCTGTATTAGCGTGTGAAACAGGAGATTGAGATTGTGGATTTCAGTTTTAAATCTGGTGAAACATTAGTACCAGAAGACTGACAGTAGGAGATGAGGGGAGCTCAATGAAAAATATATCAGAAAATACCAGATTAGACTTACAAAAGAAACAACCTACTGATAACCTGTGCTATTCTTTGTAGATGCCTGTTTTTATCAATCTTTTTACTGTATGTCTTTTCATCTGTCTGCCTTTCTGTCTTGTGACTCAGAGAGATAGCCACATTTGTGTTTTGTGTCTATATTGTATAAATGTCAATCTTTATCAAACATGTATGAATGCAATTTCCTTTAGTTAGCTAAGTTATCATTTTGCATTCTTTCCAAACCAACCATGTAAGGATTTGAAGCAAAGCTCTCTAATTCGCATGTTAAGTAGCTCAATTTTAATTGCATTTTAATTATACAAAACATACTATGTAACATTGTCAGTAGGGTGTTTGCCTAATACAGCAAATCACACCGATGTGCACAATGTGGGAATGTTTTGTAATTAAAACCTGAAACTGCATGTATTCCATTCTCCTACCATTACAGAAGCTTATACAAATTTTAAAATAAATGTCACACAAGCTTCTATAGCAACATACATCCATACAACAAAATATATTTAAGAAGTGTGTGCACTGCAAGCTTGCACATTTAACAGTGGGAGTTTTCTTGCAATCAACTCTTATACTTTGCATTTGAAATAAAAAAATGTTGGTATATGACACCAATAGCAGAACAGAAAATACAGTGCATTCCACCCTGCATCATGCCATGCCCCATACTCTGAAACAAAATTGACAATTTCCCTTTTGGAAGCAGGAGTCCGAAAAACAAACAGTAACAGTAAGCACTGACCGGAAACAAACTCCTTTTGAAAAGTTCAACTGCACAAGAATATGGGGAGAAGTGCTGAGAGGATCAAAAACTACAATGGAAATAAATCTTAGAAAGCATGCCTTTGTTGTGCAAATGTATTTAAATTCTGAAAAAAGGGATGAAAAACAGATTATGTAAAAAAAAAAAAAAAGATTTTTTTTTGCTTGATGATTTGTTTTAAAATAAATGTTCAAGTCAAAAAGGTATATTAGCGTGGAACAAACTACAAAGCCATGTTTCAGATATCAAAGTACTTTTAAAAATAATATTGTAAGCCATCAAGTTAAGGATATACAGCATGTACGATATTCATAATCTAAAGGAAAAAAGAGCTGATAGAGATGCAACACACCTTTAAACAATGGAACATCTGCTATGTAATCTGCATCAAATGAATTACTGCAATTACTTTAGTCGTAGATAGATGAAATGGTAGCAGTATTAGTCCAGAGATGATAGACAAAGAGATTACTTTAAAACACCCACTATGATCAATTGACAAGTGGCCATTAAACCACCTGATGCAGAAGAAAATGTTGGTACAGAGATTTCTCTATAATTCCTCTATTCAACTTCATTAAGACCATTTTGCAAAAGCTGTATCTGGGAGAAAAAAATGCTGCTAATAATACATAAACATCTTCCTAACTAAATATTAGATCTTTGACTAATTTTACTGAAAAGGGAGATATAAGTGGCACATTTAGTAGACCTGCCTTGATAGTAAGTGTAGAATCCATGTCTCTTTATTAATAACTCCTGCTAGGACGACTAGTAATCCACAGTGACAGCACTCAAATCAATCTGTACTTATCCTAACAACAGTGAGTACAATCTGTCTGACTGTCAAAGTGAGAGAAAGCGGGTGGAAGGTGGGTAGGTGCCGTTTCAGGTTTAGGTATGGAGTGATTCTATATATAAACGTATTATGACATAATACGCTTTTCATAAAGAATGAGCAATTGATTGCAGAGGGATAACACATTATCCAGACGCACATTAGGGGTCATATATTTTACTAACCCTGAAGCTAGTATCTGAAGTAACTGAAGCATATTTATCAATGACTGGTAGCTAACGAAGACATAAGAGTTCAAGAGAGAAGAAAGGGTAACACTTTCATTAGTCATTTTCCTAAACACCGAATCCAGTCCAAGGTTCAAAGTGAAATACAATACATTTGACTCCACTGCGCCAGAGCGAAGCTGCTTCTCCTTCAAAATGCAGCTTGGATAATTGAGGTTAATGATCTTCTGACTGGAACCCAACATCCCTTATTATGGTAATGTAATATTCTATAAATAACTTATTTGTCAACAGGATTCAGCAGTCATAATGATCATTTAACACAATCTGAAACATCTTAGGTGCATTAGAAGATTAACAGCTAAACCTCAGTATACTTTTTTTTTTCTCTCATTGTCTCCCATTGCAGGCTGTTGAACTGAGTCTTCTTGGTAATGTAACCCATTACCTTGTGCATTTTATACATCTGTAATTTGATATTTCATAGTTTATCTTATATCCAAAGGAGATCGAGATTCACATAAAACATCAAAACACATTCCATCATTATAGGAAAGCAAAACTTGGACCAGGTTTGTTTCAGATTAAAGCTTCAAACCGGGTGCACAAATAGGTGGTAAAGTCAATAAAAAATACAGGACAGTGAACAAAATAGATTACTCCAAAGGAAACGATTCAAAATAGATTTGTATGTACATATATTTAATTTGTACAGGGCAGTATAAAACAGATGATAACGCGTCAGGAAGACTACCAATCCTGTCCAGATTAATTTTATTTATTTGAACTAAATAGTGAGTTTCTGAGAATACTTACTGGTACATCACATACATTTGTACATGCACAGTACATACAATAAATATCTTTTTCTTTTTCTTAACCTGGAAAGATACAAATGTTTGAAAGCAAGCATTTCTACTGATTGTACCTTTGCAGAATGTCAGCAGAGCGTTTGGAACAAGAAACAACTAATTACCTGTCAGTCATCCGTTGATGGCCGGAGGTAGGCGGCAATGTTGTGAAAAGCCATTATAATTCCATAGTGTCTTTGGGCTGATACACTTGTACTTGGAAAGATATTACCGTGTCATTGCATTTTAGTATTCAGGCTGTATTATCTGTCGAATAACAGAGCTTGTTTGTTTGTTTGTTTTTTAGTGGGTGATTTTGTTTCATGGTTTGTGTCATCGGCACTGGAATTTGCTGTTGTATCAAAAGATAAAGAGTCAATGTATAGATAGTCCATTTTTAAACAGTTGTTGGTCATCAGTCAAACTTCATTATTTTAGACCAAATGTTCACAAACCTGTTTTGTCTGCGAGTCTGATCACCACACATATAAAGCCTGCTATTGGAGGGGATACAATATACAAATTTATACACTCTACAGAAAAGTGTTTGCAAATAGCCCACAACAATTTATTACAGCTTCAGCCTTCTTCTAAAGGTCAGAGAACCTTATTGTCATGCTTCTATTTAAAAACTAGATCTCATTTTTAACAATTATGATTATACTGGATTCACTCTTGTCAAAGCTATCATTCTTGTCATAGACCCCCAAAATTTCAGACATATATTTCAATGGTATTACCCTTCGTTTTGTTATGGCCAAATTTGACAAAAATCTATTTATAGCCCAACTGACATTTCTGACTGCAATATGTATACAGCGTTTAGCATGAGACTATTTAATTTTTATTTTCTTCTGAGTACTGAGTGTTTCTAAAAGCTACGTTTTGATTGACTCTTGTGATTGTCAAAAGTTTCTTTCCACAAGGCCTCATTAGAAATATATAAGATTTTGTCACCCAAATAGTAAAACAGAAACAAAATGGAAGACATTAGAAACATAACAAAAACTTAAACAGTCAAGGCTGGGGTGGGATGTTATAACACAATGTAGTTTCAAATAATCTAAATGTATTTAAACTTTACTGTTTAATTTATTTCTCTCAATGGTGCTTATTTAGAAGACTTCGTCAAACAAGCTGAACATTGCCCACAACCCAGTACACTTCGCAATAACCGGTATTAAAATGGATGTATAATAAAAAAGGACGCGACACCTACACTTACCCGGTAGTAGTCAGTGCTGTACACATCCCTTGACATCCCAAAGTCCCCAATCTTCACCAGCAGGTTTTCACCAACGAGGCAGTTCCTGGTTGCGAGGTCACGGTGCACAAAGTGTTGAGATGCCAGGTACATCATGCCCGCTGCAATCTGCTGGGCGATGTGCAGCATCTGAGATGGGGTCAGCTCAGCAGGGTGATTATTCTGACCGTCTGCCATTAACACGGCATCGGGACCATGAGCCCTGTAGCACAAGCAAGATAACAAATTAAATATTTTTTTTGTGTTCTGCTTAGTTCATATATTGTAAGTCTAAGGATTGAAAAGATCAATGACTTTTAAAATATATATATATATATATATATATATATATATATATATATATATATATATATATATATATATATATATATACACACACACACACACACACACACACACACACACATATATATATATATATATATATATATAGCTTGCTTAACAAACCTTCAAGAACAATATTGTATAGAACTATAATGTTTTAACTATATATTTTTATTTATAAACTGGATAAGGTTCCATGTATGAAATGTCTATTTTTACTTTAAAATAGTAATAAAATATGGATATTTGGTCTTGTTCTGAGTGTATTTCATGGATGGAACATGCATTCTTGCTAATGTTAGAACATTACCTTACTTCTTTTAACAATCCAAACTGCTAAAATAAATAAATAGCAACGCTAAGCTGATAGCATTTGCATACCTGAGGAACTTATTAAGATCTCCATGCATCATGTACTCAAAGACCATGATTAGAGGATCCCCCTCTACACAAACACCATAGAACTTCACAATGTGCTCATGCTGCAGGTTGGTCAGTAACTCAGCTTCCCGGTGAAAGTCCTTACGGGCATTTTCACTGGCCTCCTTCAGGGCCTAAGGAAAAACAAAATATTTGTATAGACATTACAAACAAGGTACAGGTTGGGACTTGAACATGCATTTTAATAACTGTGGGTAATGTGTAATTTGTGATATGGGTAATACCACACAACCTGTTACAAATGAATTAACATAAAGTAGCTCTTGTTTCTGTTCTAAAGAACTCTAAACATGTCTGTCCTTTTAACAGCAAACTAGGTTACAACTGTTTTTAGGGGAATACTTCAGTAGAAATATCATGGGCTGTAAAAATAAACCACAATCTGTGTAAGCATCATAATGAGATAATGAATCTGAGTTCCTTCCTTTAAGTGCACCCGAGAACTCTGAAGTTCCTTTGGCCGAGCAATTTGGAGAAAAACAAATTCCCAAGTGTATTGCAGTTTTATGGATAAAATCCCTAAGATTATGCTCTGACAAAACAGGACTATTACATGCAAGACTTGTGAGATACCATGCATGATAAATGATGACTTTTCTCTTGAAGCATTTGAACCTACATGACAGCAACATACTAATGCACAAAAGCTACATGTAAACATCAGGTTAATGTTCCAGTCAACATCAACTAGATTTCTATGTGATAAGAGTAATTGCAGAGTATCTGTAATCATTCATGAGGGTTTTTTTTTTTTTTTTTTAAAAACAATGTTATTAATAATAATAATATATATATATATATATATATATATCTGATATATATATATAGATATATATATAATATATATATATATATTAGGATTATAATTTATATTTTTTCTTTATTTTATAAAATACTATTCCCACTATGCTGGAAAATAGCATTATTCCCATTTAATGACAATACCAATACTAAATATGGAGGAGAGGTGTATTATAAATACGTAAATGAAAACTGAAAAATCAATCTACTAATTTTCTAAATATAACCATCTGAAAGAAACATTAGCTCTTTGTAGCGTTGTCCCGAATCATTAGGGATTAGCCATAACTCAAGTGATCTAAACAGTATGATGGTGATGGCAGGCCAATAGGAATGATTTCAATTAAAATCATTTCACCTTAACTTAATGATTGGTCTTTTGTAGTAGAGTTTAGAGGCAACTCCATCCCAAAATCAAAAACTAAAAAAAAACGATTCTCAGAAACTGAATAGATTGAAATGGATAAAACGATCAAGCAAACCCATGTGTACATGTAGAACTTGTCATGTTTCTTTCCATTTTAATTAAGAATCAAAGTCTGCATGCAGCCAACTTAAATGTAAATATAAAATCCAATTATATGACATTATATGCCATGGTCAAAAAGTATGCACCAAAAGGATGGAAAGAATTTTAAGGAAATACAGTTTTGGTGTTTAGCTTGCGGGTAAGGGTATTAATCACACGCTAGATGCAATGTTCTCCCTTGAGTCCTATAGTTGCAGCCATATGAATTCAATCCAGTGACCTCTGGTGTCACAATCCTAAACCCAACCACAGCTTGGCAAGACTGTCCCATGAGAGACAGAAATGTACGCTCGAAATCTATCGCTGCAAAAATCTTAAATGAGTGATAACCAAGGCTTTCAAATCTATTTCCTTTCTTCTTATTAGAGTAAACAACTTCCTCACTGGCCTCCCTTTCACTGTGATGAAAAAAAAAAAATCCTTGTAGTCAATCAATGCCTGTGCTGAAATATCTGCATATCCCAAAACAAAACTACCAAAACAACAACAAAAAACTGTCAAGGGTACCAGGGATAAGAGGATGTTAGGCTAAATTCTCAAAACTGTTTACTAAATCGTCATTATCACAAAGTTTCACTGAGGAGAAATACACTCAATAAAGTTATTTAACCAGATATAAACAACTATGGGCCTCATTCACTAAATGGCGTAAATGAGCAGAATTACCGTGTGGCATGGGGAAGCCACATCGCAGGCGGTAGATCTATTCACGTGCAAATAAAGCGCAGTAAAAGGTTCATTTGCAAGTTGTCATAACGCACCTCATCTCGCACTCTGCGTACATTTATTGGACATTTACATTTTCTTTTGTATATTTTAAAGCTATTCTAAGCATAGCCTACTTAAATATCACAAGTACAGGGTGACTACATAAATATACTAACATACACCTGCCTCGTAATCGTCCTATATCCCAGACTGTCTGAGGATGTACGAGTACATTGTAATCTTGGAACTCGAGTCGCTACGGAAACAATCTTTAAAAATAAAACAAACTAAAAACGAGAGTTGTTTAAAATGGTCTGTATTGGCTTGTGGCAGAGCAAAGCTCTGCCCTTTAAATTGGCAGGGATGGGGTTAACTTCCCCTACCTGCCTGGGTTTATTATGTTCAGGTGGCTGGGGTTGATTAGTTGATTAGGTTGATTAACGATCAATCAGCGCCCAGCCACCTGATATAAAAGGAGGCCTCTGCTTCTCATTTGGAGAGAGGGAGCTGAGGAGGCAGAGGCCTCCTTTTATATCAGGTGGCTGGGCGCTGATTGATCGTTAATCAACCTAATCAACTAATCAGCCCCAGCCACCTGAACATAATAAACCCAGGCAGGTAGGGGAAGTTAACCCCATCCCTGCCAATTTAAAGGGCAGAGCTTTGCTCTGCCACATGGCTGCAAAAAAAAAAAAAAGTAACAAGCATAGCAGCATGCACGGGGGAAGACAGCAGCAGGGCTGGTAGGTGACGTAATCACACACGAAGACATAAGCCCGATATAAGCTCCTTGCAAAGGAGACGGCTCTTTTGTACAGCGGTATCGGCGCTATGCTTTAGTGCCAGAGGTCCCGGGTTTGCGCCCGCCGTCCGCCCTGTGTCATGCGCCTACCTGCGGGAATCGAGATTGCTACACAGACAAAATAGATTTTTTAAAAACAACCTTGAATGACATATTCAGCAACATTTTTGAGTTTTGCAAACCTTAACAACGTATGTTAGCACATTAA
Source organism: Polyodon spathula (assembly GCF_017654505.1). Classification (NCBI taxonomy): domain Eukaryota; kingdom Metazoa; phylum Chordata; class Actinopteri; order Acipenseriformes; family Polyodontidae; genus Polyodon; species Polyodon spathula. The sequence goes on from NC_054534.1 coordinate 40,195,087, forward strand.
TTACAATGACCGTGCAGTTCCCATAGACTATTTTGCTGCCGTTAATCCCAAAATATTAAACATGGGATCAACATTAACTGCAAACCTGAAATGACAAAACCAAAGCTTTTGTGTTTTTATTATAAAAGACACTTTAGGGAGATGTTCTTGTCTGAGTGTGTCACTGTTAGGGACAGCTCCACAATTAGGGTTTTTTAATTTTATTTAAAAAAGCTTCACAATGGCTTCCACTAATTCAGAGGTGTTGACATGACGTGTTTTTCCGCTTTCTGTGCTCTTTTCAAGCAATGCTGTGATTGTGACCTGCTTGTTCAGAAATTGTTCAGCTTGAACTTCAAGTTTGATTTTCTTGCATGCCATGTCTCCTTTTCGTAGCTCTGAACGAGATCATCTGTTGAAATGAATTTAGCTTTTAATAAATCAACACTATTTAAACAAGCATTTTAAACTTCCCGTCACTGAGTCGCATGTTACGTCGTTGTACAGTATGAGGAATTCACCAATTTGTTTGACCCTGTTGCCATAGTAACCAAATGCACGCATTGACGCCGGACCGTGCACAGCTACTGTAGCACTGCTTCTACTTGATAAAAGTATGAAATGAACAGGAGAGGTGAAGAGTAGTAGAAAATACTGGAAGGAAAATAAAATGCATATTTTTCATGGTAGGTAGGCATATATATTTTTTAATTCGTGATATCATGAATTTTCCGGGTCCCTACATATAAGGCTAATATGATCTGTGCTCAACCTGTATCTTGTTATCATCTCCTCCTCACACAGCCCTTGTAACGTTTGCCTTATCTCAAATATTCTCTTTCTGACTCTTCTCACTCTCCTGTGCAGCTCTTCTGCTGGTTCTGTGACACCGCCTGGTTTCAATAAGCGGTACTTTTAACACACGCTGAGGCACCTAGAAAAGTTAGCACCTTTAAGTGAATATCAAATACCTCCCCTGTGGTATTCTGTGATGTGATTCCACACATTAGCATTATGCATTACATTTAAATGACCTGAATGTGGTTCTTTTTCTGCACTCTTTTTTCCTATGCATTAGGTTGCCTGCCACTGGTTAGTGACTACAGCATATGTGGAAAGCAGCAGTAAACGGGCTTAATTACTGCGTGCAAAACACATTACCACTGTTTAGTGAATGAGGCCCTAAGACTTTTCACTTAGGAACTTGAACAGTATTATTCTTTTTCCCTTTTAGATAAAAATTGTGCTAATGATGATTTTGAGTAAATAGCTTTGAGAAGGTGTTTTTTTATGTGTTTAAGTAGTACAAACTTTAAAAAAAAAAAGTTAGGTCTGTGTACTACTGTCTATTAAATAAGTCATTTAGTTCTACGTGTAATTGGGCACAAACCAGCGCCCATGCACACCACAAGGGAGATCCAAACAACACGCTTGTCTGTAGGTGTGGTTTTATCTTAATCCTACAAACAGGAACAGACTTCAGATTCCAGCAATTGCCAACGCACAAGACTAAGATCTCTAGAGGTGTTGAATTTCTCAGTTAGAAAAAGTATGAAACATTAAGGCAATGGTGACTAATAAAGAATGTTCGTCCACTTTACTCATGGTAATGTATTAATCCAATGTGAGTAGATCCAATGCAAGGATATCATGCTGAATAACTTTTATAACATAAGAATAAAGAACCAAAGCAATTAACAGCAAAGTAATATGATATGCTTAACCCACACTTATTAATATAAATCTAGAGAAGTTCAACATTCTCAATTTTCTTTGTAAATGAAAGAATAATTTCCACATACTTACTAGAGATACAGGAGTAATGATCTATCTGAGTTACATACAAGTGAAGATCTTGTAATGGTTTATATGACTACTGCCTGCCAAAAATTATATTTTTTATCTAAATTCACTGTCTTATACCATTTTCAAACTATACATTTTATTTGATTATGTATTTTAACTTAAGATTGTATTCTGTTTTGTAAATAGTAAATATGATTTGCTTTTAATAATTTCAAACATATTAACTAACTAACAGCATAACACAGTTTAACAATACACCCTTAGATACGAATTGACTTGGCTGTGCATTGAAGTTTGTATACCTACTGTATACTGTACTTTAATTAAAAAATGCGGCAAATAATGTATACTGTACTTTAATTAAAAAATGCAGCAAATAATGATAATTGTAAGTCATGTGGTATAGACTCAGACTCTAGGCACCTGTAGCCATATGTAGATGATAAAAAAGCAACAACACAACCAATTCAATTTGATAAACTTGCTCACATAAAATGAGCGATCAATTACCATTTACACTGGTAGTGGTAAAGTGCATGTAAGCAATACAGTCATGCTATGCAGATCTTGGTCCGCATTACGGCACTGATGGATCAATCAAATACCCCAGGACTACAGGAACAGAGTTACCAATCTGCTGTGGTATGTATTTTTTATGAAAATTACATCTTTGATGTTATCATATTTCTAGATAGTCATGGAATATTGTGTCCCTTTAAGCTTTTGTAATATCTGTAAGAAAGCTGTCTATACTTCCAACAGCCCACAGTGAGATCAGATAGCATGTTCTCATGACATTCCATTAGCCTTCAACCAACCATGTGTAATATATATACCAGGCTTAAATATGATTTATCAAAAAGAACCCTAGCCATAGCACTGAATTAATAATGGGAATTCTAGAGCTGAATACCTTGACAGCCACCAGGATTTTGTCTTGATCCGGACAGAGGTTGTAGCACTCTGCCAGGAACACCTTCCCAAAGGCCCCTTCTCCTAGCTCCCTCTTCAGGACAATGTTGTGGCGCTTGATGTGCTGGACAACTGTGGACAAGGCAGAAACATATAGATCAACCACTACTGTTGGACATCAGAAAAAAACACACAAACAATGAAAATAGCCATTCCCCCGGAATTCTGCAACAAAGGTTGAATAATGACACAGTTGTTGAAAATCATCACAGCAGATCACTCTTTTTCTGAAATGTGCAATTGTGGTCCGTCTGATTAAGTTTTCAATGCAGAAGAGCTCTACTTAAGTACATCAACATTTGTCAGTAAGAAAGAAAGGATTGGAAAAATCTATAAAATCTGAACAATCGCTGGATGTAAAATCTTCAATTCACTACGTTGCCTACTACCACTGTCTACAAAATATATGGCACATGGCCACATGTACCAACAGCAGTCCACTGTCAGGGTCAATAACAATATCTACATGTCCACCTTGAGAAAAGCTATCTCTCCCACATGCCCTTGTACTAACCAAGTACATATGCATAAAGATTTCTAGATTACCAACTTAGACTTCTTATTTCTGTCCCTTTATTGGAAAAAGCATTGAATGTACCAGTAGGCTTGACATTTGAAGAAAGAAATACAAACAGTTTCATGAATCTCTAACTGGTATTTACTTGGCTGATTGGCTAAAAATCACTGGTAACTGACCAGAGATTGGATCACCAGTAAATAAAAATAAGATACATATACAAAGAGCATGTTCAGCGTTTTCACTGATTTATAAATTAAACAATAGCCTTGCTCAAGCTCAATACTGCCAAAAAAGGGCCCATATGCTCTGTTAACAGGTATTATTGGTTAATTAGTTATCAAGCAAGAAACATCTGATCATTTGCATCCAAAATAGTATGAAACATGTCTGTACTCTTCTATACTGTCAGTACCTCTACACATTCATCTAGAAAGGTAACCCTGATCATGTTAAGTAGCTTTAGTTATTTTTTTCTTTATGACTATCAATTAAATAATACAATACAGCGAGGATGTTTAACGACTGCCTTGGGAAAATGTGTTGGTATCTCTGAGAAGATGTAGGTTGTCCCATAGGACCCTGGATTCTTGGAATATCATAGTATTCTCATTTGATCGGGACAGATTCAGCGGATAAATCTGTGTATTTGAATGCTGCTCAAGCTTACATCTGCTGCATTTCATGTTTTTTTTTTTATTATTATTATTTTACTTTTTAGGGTCCTCTTTAAAAATGTAAGCCTTTATTCACTGATCCTGTCTATCAGTTCAACTGTCTGTCTGCTGAACACACTATCTGCCTTAACTTTTACCATAGACTACCCTCATGAAGACCTTTCTGATTGCATGTTGATATAATTGGATCAACTGCTGATTTTATACACGTTTAACCTAAAACAAATGTAGAAAATGATCCCAGTAGGTGTGTGCAATGGTTAGCTATTCATTATGTTCATGTGTGTTGTGATTGTTTATTCATGGCAGCCCATGTTATCCATACTACTGTCCTTTGAAAGAATTGAGAACTTTTATTCAAAAGAGGTTGGGCTTCCTCTTCTCGTGACCATACTATCACAAATACACATCAATCATTTATTTTCATTTGAATCTGTGTCTTTTTTTTCAGAAAAGTACAGATTCAAGTGCTGGCAGGTTAATCAGTCAACAGATATCTCTCACGCTCCTGAAAATATTTGATTGAAGGACATATTTCACTGCTGACAAAATCTGAAAAGGGTGTATATACCTTGTACATTGAGTTGTTAATTATAATGAAAGATGTCAAGCAGCTGTCAAAAAAAATGCCTCCCCAAATAATTTTATTTATAATTATGTTACAATAGAAGCTTTAACCCATTTAATATTTGTTTTGTTTTTATAACATATGGATTTTACACTGTCTAAAAGGGTCACATAGGAAGTGGCTGAGTTGGGATTTGAATTCAGGCTCTCTGGACAACCAGATCACATAAGGTAGCTACTTGTTAGCCCACTAGATTGTCACACAATCTCATTCACACTTTCAGTTACATTCACCTGCAAGAATAAAATTTATACCAGTGCTACCTCATTCCTTCTTTGTTATAGTACAGTAATCCATCGCATATTCAACTCTGGTGGGACCAGAGTAAGGGTGGATATGCAAAAAGTCAGATGAATGAATCCTGTTTTAAATACCATTATACATAGCTGTAACAATTATTATATTCACACAATTATTGTTTTGAGATTTAAAATTGTGAATTTTAACAAAACAGACAAAGTGTTTCACAAGTTATGTAACATTTACATTTGTTACAAAAAGAAAAAAAAAAAAAAAAAAAATATATATATATATATATATATATATATATATATATATATATATATATATATATATATATATTTTATTATTAAAAAACTATTTTGATGATATTATGACGAAACTACTACAGTACGCGTATATATTAATAAGAATTTAGTATATATATATAAAAATGTTATTTTAAACAAAAAACTACTTTGACTGCTTGTATGCCCACGGAATTTTGTTTCTTAAAAGTCAAACTACTTTACAGTTTTTTTGTACAATAGATATGCAAATCTACCCCTTTAAACTTTTATAGGTCTGCCAAGACTGCTAAATGAATAAAAATAATGTTAACTGTTAAAAGCAAATTAGCCACCAAACACAGCTGATATACTGCATTTGTAACCAGAGTAAATGCAACTATAATACTAATATATCCTTGAAGAAGAGCCATTATCTCAAACTTTCTCATTGATTTGTATCCCCTCCCCAAAGACCAGTGCAGTTTCATAATTATGACATTAACTGGGAGCCACTGGGCCTAGGCCTTCTGTTGTTATTATTTACAGGGGAAATAAACACCATTTTAAAGGCACTAAAGCCATATCAACAAGCAGTTGAGATGGGTGCTACACTGCTCACTAGATGTGGCCTTAATTACAGATTCTGGCTCAGCAATAAATGTAGCAGAGATTCTTCAAAGCCACCCTGACACATTAAATTAAGTATGTCACAGTTAAACATATTAGATAAGTAGAGTAACAGACATCAGCTTTTCTCTATTAGCCATAAAGTATCGTGTGATTAGACATATCTATAGCCATTTCTCAAGATAAAGCACCCACTTTGAAAATTAGGTAACATATAATCCTTTGACATTTTCCTTGGTGCTTTGGCTGTCAGGTCAGGATTAGCCCAACCAGGATGCAAAATGAAAACAATGCACATCTTTGTACCCACTCTTTGGTATCAGGGGCTAATGTAAAATAAACAGACACACAGGGTGTGAGACATATGAGTAATACCACAGGAAGGTAAAAAAAAATAAAAAAAAAGGTGTTGTTTTCTTTTTCTTCACATACATCTCACAAGATTGCTGATACTAACTCATTTTAAAAGATACACACCTGATCATCGTTATTTACAGCCAGTATGATTTATAAAAGGAATACTCTACTTACGCCTGAAGTATCTGTTTTCTATTGGCTAAGTGAGTTTGGACTACTTAAAAATATAGCCTTCTTCCCTAATGGAAACAATTGATTTTGTTTTAAAATATTACAGTGTTGCTAGGGCTTTTAATGGTGCCATCACACTGCTACTGAAGACTTCATTGACGTGCTGTATTTGTCTTCTCGTCATCGATATTTGCAAACACTGTAAAGCCGTCTCTTCTTGCTTTATAGTCAACCAAACAGAGTTCATAGTTATTGGCAGATTATATAAGACTTTAAAAAAAAGAAACACTATACCTTCTAATCTATTGCATGGGATGAAAATGTCTAGCTCACCCAAGGATGGTTGAAATAGTTCATAATGGTAGACCTTTTAGAATAAAGGAACATCACATATGTCACTTAATAAGGACAGTCTTTGTTCTTACATGCATCCCAGTCCTGTCTGTATACTGTTGAGGTGACCAATTAAACCCCTGTGCAATCCAACTACATCCAATTGAACAAAATATTTAACAATAAAACAAAACAGCATATTTTATCTGTTCTGCTGAAAATACATCTGAATAACATGTATAAGTAATAATATGTAACAAACTAAACATTGTATTTAGATCCCTGAAAGCCACACCTCTGTAAAGCCACAAGCCGTTTTTCACAACTAGATCTACACTAACTGATTAATGGGACTGAGTTCTCCACAGCAAGCAGGTACTGACACCAAGGTGAAGGTCAATGGTGTTGATTGGGTTACTTTATGTTTCCAATTCAAAGAAATAACTGCTTGAATTTGTGTTGATTGCTGCTCTCCACAGAGGCTACAAAAATCAGTGTATCTACCAAGGGAGAATGAACAGTGTGAAATTTAGCCTTTGCTTTTTATTTTGGTTTTATAGCTCACAAAGAATAGCTCACAAAACATTTTTGAGTGGAAATAGGTGTGCCTTGACCAGTGTTGAAAGTCAGTTTAGAACTGTAGAATACTGGACTGAAAACATTCATCTGCTTAGAACCAGAGTTCGGATTTCTGGTGGTTATTCTCCATTCCAGGAACATCCAGGACAGTGTAGATGGATTTTCTGGTCAATGAAGCCACATATTCGAACCTCGAGAAGTCTTCACCGTTCTTTAATGGGACCTTTTTATAAATGTTGATGTAAAGAATGGATTTATCAGTTTTTATAAATAAAATTGAAGCTAGCAATAATCTGGAATATAATACAACTAAAATTGTATACTCTTTTGAATCAATGTATCACCTTTTGTAATACTTCCCAAGGCTAATAGCAAACTTGCAAAAGGTGTCATAATTTAATATCTTGACAACCTGTTCAGGAAGGAAGCAAGACCTTGTTCCTGAAACTGTTTATGAAACTCAATTACCAAAAAAGAAATATAATTAAGAGTCAGCACTTCAGGTTGATGATCGAAGATAGTTCTTAAGTCTTCTGAGGCTGGAGAATGAGCAATGAATGCAATGCAGGATGAAACAGGTGCAGTCACAAGGATTCTTAGAAATTTGCATTACTCAGGTAGCATATTCCACAAGTATTCATTCCCTTTAGTTTTTGAAATGCGAAGACATCATGAACACTCAATATTGGGATATTTTTTATAGTTATATTCACAAACACGTCTTGATTAATCTCTGCACATCAAAGACTTTTGCATAAAACTCCATTACTTCTTTCACTTTTAAAACAGCTACACTAGTTCTGATTGTGAAGCAGCCACACTACAGTTTGGTGGGACTGTACCAGTATGGACTGAGAAATGTATTTGCACTATGCAGGACCTTTACATTTCAACCATTATGTAAAGTTTGAATTCAGGCAAGGTTTTTAACATGACAGATCATTAATCACCTTTATCACAAAAAACATAAATTGTTGTGGGGACTGCTTATTTTTCCCCATTGGTGCTTGAGACCTGGAGCACCCATGGAGTCAGTGCCTATCATTACATCTAAATTTGAACAGAGCAATTTAAACAGCACAGATCACTTACAGTACAGGATATGATTTCCATAGCTAAATACAATTTTCATATTACTCAAATTCAGCAATTTCCATGAATAGATTTGCTTGATCTGTTATGAAAGAATCACATTTGGAAAAGAAACCTTTGTTTTCTCAGCTGATTGCCATTATGCAAATATATCTATTCTCTCACAGTACTGTATTGACCCCAGCAATCTTGTTTTTTTAACCCTGTCTGCAAACTGGCAGTTCTGTGATTTATCCGTTCTGTGATTTATCTAACCGTGTAGACAGTTAGAGCACTGAGAGGACAATATATTTTTTATTAATTATGATGGGCTTGCAATCTCTGCCTGCAATTTGTTTTTGTATGTTAGGATTTTACCCATGTTGCATACCTATCAAACTTTACACATAATAAGGCACTTTAATACCTTAATAGCATGGAGGATGCAAAACATACTTTATTTTATTTTATTTTTATGCAAACTGACGTATGCTGGATGATTCTAGGGTTTGAACATGTGTGTGGAAGGTGGCTTTTAGCACCTTTGAAGAACTACCCCTGGGCACTTGAGCCAACACAGGAATCAAACAACAGCAAAGAATCTAAAATTACAAATTATGCTGATTTGTTGATAACAGCATAAAATCAAGGTTATGCCAAGGGCAAAATGCTAACCTTTAAACATATATATATATATATATATATATATATATATATATATATATATATATATATATATATATATATATATATATATACACACACACACACACACACACACACAAACACACACACACACCCCAAGATAAATATGTAAATTAATTGTATGCGTTGGTAGGAAAAGAGCCAGGAAAGGAATTTGTTACACAAATGTTTACTCACAAGTGTCAGACTTCAGCATGCTGTTAGTGCTCCTGAAATACTGGGGGTTTTCAATGACTGGAATCTTCGTCATTCCAATGATGACGGCATCAGAACCCATTTCCGATGAAGAGGGGGTGTTACTGCCATTGGACACGTGATGCAGAGGGCTGGCTGAGTCATCATCGTTGCTGATCACTGAAGAAGTTCCTGAAATAATTATTAAAGAAACCTATCTATTAGATAAGGCTTTAATTGCAGTTTTTTGCCATAACCACACATTTGAAGTTAATAGTAGATGTTTTGTCCCTTTACCATTAGGAAGACATAAACTAACAGTAAACTGTACCTAAACACCATGTAAATATATATATATATATATATATATATATATATATATATATATATATATATATATATATATATAATATTGCATTTCTGCTATTTATACTACATTCCTCTTGCTTAGAACTACAATACTTAATAAATATTGTTTTTATTATAGTGTCATTTAAAACTTTAGAGTTTTAAACAAGCCAAGTGAAATACAATGAAAAGGAAATCTCCAGCCCATGCCCAGAAAAAGCACAAACAAATATTATGAGTTACAACCACTGTTAATTTTGGACTTGGATGAATTATAAATGGGAATACTTTTTCTAATGAGAATGAGTGCTGTTATTAAAGCCTTCTTCATTGCTTTGACAATCAAGCCTGGTCATGCAATATAATGTGCCCCCTGGCAGTGATGGCATACCAATATACTGTGTGTATATACACAGTGCCTTGCAAAAGTATTCAGACCCCTGACCAATTCTCTCATATTACTGAATTACAAATGGTACATTAAAGTTTTGTTCTGTTTGATTTTTTTTTTAAAAAATCAATTATTGTAAGGTGACATTGGTTTTATGTTGGGAAATATTTTTAAGAAAAATAAAAAACTGAAATATCTTGCTTGCATAAGTATTCAACCCCCACACATTAATATTTGGTAGAGCCACCTTTCGCTGCAATAACAGCTTTAAGTCTTTTGGGGTAAGTATGTACCAGCTTTGCACACAGTGTCGGAGTGATTTTGGCCCATTCTTCTTGGCAGATTTGCTCCAGTTTGTTCAGGTTGGTTGGACAACGCTTGTGGACCGCAATTTTCAAATAGTGCCACAGATTCTCAATGGGATTGAGATTAGGTCTTTGATGGGGCCACTGTAGGATATTCACCTTTTTGTTCTTGAGCCACTCCAATGTTGCTTTGGCCTTGTTCTTGGGATCATTGTCCTGCTGAAAGGTAAATTTCCTCCCAAGCTTCAGTTTTTTAGCGGACTGAAGCAGATTCTCTTGCAGTATTTTCCTGTATTTTGCTCCATCCATTCTTTCTTCAATTGTAACAAGATGCCCAGTCACTGCTGATGAGAAGCATCCCCACAGCATGATGCTGCCACCACCATACTTCACTGCAGGGATGATGTGTCTTGAGGCATGGGCAGTGTTAGGTTTGCGCCACACATAGCGCTTTGAGTTTTGGCCAAGAAGTTCTACCATGGTCTCATCTGACCACAAAACCTTTTCCCACATCGCAGCTGGGTCACTCTCATGCTTTCTGGCAAACTCCAGACGTGCTTTCAGATGGTATTTTTTGAGTAATGGCTTCTTTCTTGCCACCCTCCCATACAGGCCAGTGTTATGCAGAGCTCTTGATATGGTTGACTGGTGCACCATTACTCCACTCCTAGCCACTGAACTCTGTAGCTCCTTCAAAGTGATTGTTGGCCTCTCTGTGGCTTCTCTCACAAGTCTCCTTCTTGTTTGAGCGCTGAGTTTTGAGGGACAGCCTTTTCTTGGCAGTGCCTGGGTGGTGTGATGCAGCTTCCACTTCCTGATTATTGATCCAACTGTGCTCACTGGGATATCCAAACACTTGGATATTATTTTGTACCCTTTCCCTAATCTATGCATTTGTATTACTTTATCTCTAACTTCTGTAGAATGCTCTTTGGTCTTCATTTTCCTTCAGATTCACAGCCTTACCAATGATCCTTCAACAGTGGGGTTTTTATCCAGAAAATGTGACAGCAACTTTAATGGTTCACAGGTGGATGCCAATGGTAAGGTAATTGTGTCCTCGTTAGGGCAATTTCTTTCATCGGTGCAAACTGGGAGCTTCCACAGCACAGGGGTTGAATACTTATGCAAGCAAGATATTTCAGTTTTTTATTTTTCTTAAAAATATTTCCCAACATAAAACCAATGTCACCTTACAATAATTGATTCTGAGTTTCAGTGTTTTAAAAAAAAATACCGAACAGAACAACATTTCAATGTACCATTTGTAATTCAGTAATATGAGAGAATTGGTCAGGGGTTTGAATACTTTTGCAAGGCACTGTATATATATATATATATATATATATATATATATATATATATATATATATATATATATATATATATGTAATAAAGGTGATTTGATATTCCTGCTGTAAACTATGTAGAGCGTGCAATCAAGCTTCAGGGTTTTATCACTGGACAGATATAGAGGAGAAATGGAATAGTGCATGTCAGCTGTAACTCCTGTTCAACACCCTCTGCTGTAACTGAATTACATTACTCCTCTCTGTGCTCTTTGTCATTTATAAGACTTAGAGCTGTGTCTGCTGAATTAGATGCCATTTTGTGGCTAATGTGATAGTGCTTCTGCACCACAAAGTACTTTGAAAGTTTAATTATCAGAAAGAATTAATTCAAGATTAACATTCTTTTTTTTCTATTACATGCATGAAAGGTAAATATCATTACTGGAAAGAATGGTATTTAAGGTTGTAATGATTGAAATGGTCAAAACAGTTCAGATATGTGACTGGATTCAGAAGAAGAGAATGTTCAAGAGAATATAGGAAATACATTGTGTGTGTTCAACATAGAGATACCTCTTTTACTTTCTAGCACTGTTGGGTTTAGTTAAATACCATTACACATCACAGATCATTATCCATGCTAGCCCATTTCAACAACAGCATAAACTATAATAAAACAAGGTCCGTTGATCCCTAAATTGCCAAAGTCATTCATCACACCAGGCAATGCATTAAAAATGTATTTGATATGACATCAAAATAAAAAAAAAAATCAATAAAAAATGATGAATTAACTATTAAATAAATAAATAAACAAACAAACAAACAAACATATATAAAAAATTAGTTTTTACAGTATATCCTCAAATTATCTTAGCTCCAGGAAGCACACCTGCACAGCATGATTTAGGAGTTAATGATCTCAGCAACAGTTTACAGGCAGATAATGATTGTTAACACTATGATAAATTGTATTAGCATTTGGTATAATAATAATAATAATAATAATAATAATAATAATAATAATAATAATAATAATAATAATAATTACATGAGAATCTACACTGTGTAATCTTATTTGGGTTAAAATAGAAATTTTAATCTTTTTCGCTTTTATTTAGCAGTTATAAACTTTTAACCTAACATTGTTTACCTCCTGCATGCATTATTAGAAGTGGCGTGTTAAAAGGATAAATGCAGGAGGGAGACAAAAAGCATCATTTAAACTGATGGCTTTCAAATTAGAAACCTTGAACCACCACCTCACCCATTCTTGGTTTGACTGAGGCCAAGGATAATCAACATTACTGAGGAGTCTGCTTTGCAACCACAAGCAGCTGCACACATTAAAGCTGAAATATATATTCTGTAAAAAAACAAACAAACACAAAACTTCTGGTGTGCTTAGACTGTTACCTGAAGAAGATAAGTAATCAAACTACAGGGTTTGGACAATCAATGCCTTGTTGACATTTAAAACAAGAGCAGTACGTGTTTATATTTTCAGTCAAAAGGTCAGCATGACTTTCCTTTTTCTTTTGCCTTGTTTATTTTACATTACAAAACAAACCAAATTCTTGTTAAACCAACCAGAAATATATTTTAAAAATAAATGTATCTTTTTAAAATAAGACTTGCTATCATCAAATCAGGTAACCCAACAATGTCCCTCATTTGATCATTCACCAAAACTATTCCATCAAAGGCATAACTTCGATCCATCCACTGAAGTTATACTAGGCCTTACTCGTTTGTGTTCCACCTGTACCCGTACATACACCCATTGAACTTCCTTCCAGATCTTAAACAGTTCATTACTTAATGATACCTATAAAACCGAGAGGACCCCTGTATTAAAATGATAAAGGACAGGGGGTGGCTCTGAATACCCAGGGGGTGGCTCTGAAAATCTCAGGGGGAATGTGTCTCAAAATTGGAAACTGCAATCACCTTTATTCAAGCTGCACTGTAGGGCACTGCTTCAGCTACGTAGGTGGTTGCAGTGGTGGGGGGGGTTGACCACCCCCCCAACTATTGTACAGTGTCATAGAGATAAAAAAAAAATAAACTAGCTACATTCAGTGATAAACATTTATACTAGGAGTCCTTAGAAACGTCAATGTGTGTTTACATAGTTACGCAGGGGTTGCATTAATTAGAGATTTGGGGTCTGCATTTATTTCATAAAAGTCATGTTTTCTGATCTATATTAAAGGACCCAATATTCTCAGGTTTGCCCAAACAGCGATGGCCTAGAATTACACATGCTGTCTAAACCTTTCTGCAGTTTGTTTATTGTAATTTGTAGTTGTAACCATAGAAAGGGTCTGATCCAGTAACTTTCTTCTCATGTTCATTTCAACAATAGAAAGTCATACAGAAACAGTTCAGTCATAGGTAAACAAGATAGATATAATGTAAAAGCATACCTATCATTGTGGGGTTTAATTAGGTTAGTCGGGTCTAGTGGTTAATTTTGTTTTAATTTAAAATCAAGAAAGCAGATGACTCTCCCCTAGAACATATTATTATATCCTTTGTTTACATTCCAATTCAAACACGTGTTTTTTCCAGTTTGTTGCCTGACGTTGCACAATTTACTCTTACTTATAAACTCTAATGCTTGATAACTGCTTTTTTTTTGGTTTGAATTTCAACACACTAATGATACTAGGAACAACTGCATTAACAATAACCATAATTATTAACCTGCTTGCTTTTTAAGCTGCTGTTGCTTAACAGAATACTTCTATAAAATGTATTTAAATAATATATTCCTTAATGGCATTACATAAAAGTATTAGATGTCCATTTATAAAAAAATATAAAATACACACATTTGAAGTGACTTTGAGGAATGCTGAATGGCTTACAAATGCAATGTGAAAGGATACTTGGGAGTCACATGATGTCATCGGCGTGAGTGTGTCTCTGATTTGCCTTTTAAGAGGTTACCATGTGGTTTGAAATAGCTATTGTAGCTATTATTCACTTAATGGCAGTAGATGACTAGAATTACCTTGTGGCAGAGGGAAGCCACACCGCTCGCAAAAATTAACTAGTGGTAGCTCTATTCACTAAGCTAATTATATACACAAACAAAGTGAGCTAAATGATTCATTTGCAAGTTTCCACAACGCGCGGAATTCAGCACACAGAATTATGCATGAGGTTTACACATAGTACTATAGTGTATGTGTATATATATACACACACAGATATATATATATATATATATATATATATATATATATATATATATATATATATATATATATATATATATATATATAGTTTTCCTCACAACCTGTTTGCCGTACTTTGCAGGAAATGTATTGCTATGCAGTTCTGATTTAGGAAAAAATTGGCCTTACCAATCCATATTACTTAATTCATAGTCATTTAGGGGAGGGGATATTTAAATGTCCTTGTCTGCTTACTAAGTTGGAATAGAACGACTCTGAATATCATGAGGAGAGCTTTACGTGTAGCCACGAAGATCAAAACATTTTAAGAAAAATTAATTCACGTATTGTCGCTCAAATTCTGAATTATGCCGCACATTACCTACTTGTTTGTCTGGTTATCTGTGTGTGTGTATACAGTATAATCGTAAATCTCGAAAAACTACTCACTTCTAAATCTTTTGTAGTCATTTTTGTATTACTTTAGTATAAATACATGTTAATTTGGATTCATATGTTGTTTTTTTCTGACTTTATGTGAACGAAAAGACACACATTTGCCCGTTTTCCCATTGGAAATAGTGATATTTTGAAATATCACTGTCCTGGTCACAAAAGCAAAGTTTGTGGGGAATAATAGCCATTTTCTATACTTTTGAGGCATAAGCAATTAGGAAACAACACTTACTACCCAGGAACAAAAAAAATTGTTACAGGGTAATAATAATAATAATAATAATAATAATAATAATAATAATAATAATAATAATAAACCAGCTAGTGTTTCTCCCTCTGTTACATTGTCTATTATTAAAAAGGCAGACACACAATTGAAATCAATGCATTCTCCAGAAGCATCTAAATGATGCAATGTATCTACTAAGTAAGCAACTGTGTTTTGTACATTATTTTCATCCCACAGAGCTTTACAACTGCTAATTATGAATGACAAGCTTTGTACAAACCACAAATGTAATAACTACCTGTTCACATATATAATGTCTCCCACAAAAATGTTGCATCCATGATACTGCCTGTGAATTACTTAGTACATATTTATTTATGTATATCAATAACAGTTTAACTTATAATTAATAATATTCATTGGAGCTGGTTTTGGATAAAAATATTTTTTTAAAAGCCATTCGTATACCCCCAATAATGACTGCCCAATGATTAAAGTATTTACTTTTCCAGTTAATTATGACAAATGTTTTTTGGGTTTTTTTTTGTAATAAATAATAACTGAAAGTTGTTAGGGTATATAGGGTATAGTTGTTAGGGTATATAATTTTGGGAGAGATTATTACATGTGTGGATAGTTATTATATTTGTGGGCAGGTGGTTATTACATTTGTGGGAGATTATATAAGTGAACAGGTAGTTATTACGTTTGTGGTTTGTACAAAGCTCCTCAGAATTTGCAGTTGTAAAGCTCTGTGGGATGAAAATAATATAAAAAACACAGTTGCCTTGATCATCAGTGACCTTGTCACATACAATACAAACAGACTCAGAATAGTTCATTTTGCCATTTAAATATTCTTTGCGAGCTGCATACACTTTAAGGAGATGCTCTCGTCTGAGAATTTATGCAGCGCTTCCAGGATTTTCCTAAGTAATTGGAAATGCATTTAATAAAATTGTTAGCAATAATGGGAAGTGCCTAATTATTGCATGGTAGAACCAGCAGAAGAGGTGCACAGGAGAGTGAGAAGAAGAGTCAGGAAGACAGTATTTTTGGACCAGGCAGGCATTAGGGCTGTGTGAGGAGGCGGTAATAACTAGACTCAGATTGAGGACAGAGCACATGCTAGCCTTATATGTAGGGCCCCAGAAAATTCACGATATCATAAAATTCACAGAAATCGTGTTCTTGACTGCCTACGCATTTTATTTTCCTTACAGTATTTTCCATTACTCTTCACCTCTCCTGTTCATTTCATACTTTTATCAAGTAGAAGCAGCACTACAGTAGCTGTACACGGTCCCGGGTCAATGCAGTGCATTTGGTTACTACGGCAACAGGGTCAAACAAATACCGGCTTCACGATTGGTGAATTCCTTATACTGTACAATGACATAACATGCGAGTCAGAGGTGGGAAGTTTAAACTGGTTATTTAAGTAGTGTAGACATTATTTAAGTAGTGTTGATATTAAGTCTATGATTAACATAAAAACGCAGACAGCTGACAAATCAAAAAAATCTCAAGCATTTCAACAGAAGATCACATTCAGACCTACGAAAAGGGGACTTTGCATGCAGGAGGTGGGAATCTGTTTTGCTCTACTTGTAATGTGTCTTTGGATCATCTAAGAAAAGATACTATGACATCTTGACAGAGCAGTACACAAAGACAAGGAAATCAAACTTGCAGGCTAAACGATTACTGAACAAGCAGGTCACAATCACAGCATTGTTTAAAAAAAGCACAGAAAGTGGAGAAACACGTCTGAAATAGTGGAAGCCTTAGTGCAACGAACATACCGATACAACGGCTGGTCAATTAAATATTACAAATCTTTTAAATGAAAAAAAAAAAATCCCCCATTGTTGAGCAGTACCTAACATTAACTTCTGATTATTACTAGTGTGGAGAAAGTATTTTAAAGCCCTTTAAGATGAAAATATGGAATAAGCAACAGCATTACATCCTCAAATCAGGTATATCTTAAATATTCTCCTGATGTGATAATGTACATTAAAAATACGCTTTTAGTTAATAAATGATTTGTTTTCCTTATCACTTGCCTTACTTTAAATTGTTATATATAAAAACATAACAGACTTTTGAAAAATAGTGGACTCCTGTTTCTCTTGTAAGAACATTTTTTGTTCTGGTAAGTACTAACAGTCTGACATGTGCCCTGTCAGTTGTTTCTGCTCCTAGAAGAATTTACTTTTGAACTCTTAGACACAGTTACAATGGCATCCATGTATCTGGGATTCCCCTGTGGATTACAGTCTAACATGCACCTCACAACACAGTGTCCAACATCACCTAGCTTTTCATTTGGTGAATAATGGTTGTACTGTAGCATTGGGGAGGTCTTAAATGGAAGTGTTTTTAGATCCCAGTGTAATGTCTATGTACTAGCAACATTGCTTTCATTCTACCAAGCAATAATTAGGCACATCCCATTATCACTAGCAATTTCATTAAATACATTTCCAATTACTTAGGAAAATCCTGGAAGCGCTGCATAAATTCTCGCTGTAAAACTGCCCACATGAGCAGCGTTTGATAGATACATTTATACCAGCAGCAGTCTACGTGTCATGACCTACATGGCTTGATGATGAATTTATTGGCATCATTACTGGCAGTCAAATGAAACACAGATTTGAGACAATGCAAAACAGCATAGCGGCTATATTCATAGGCCCAGATGCACGTCTGGAACAAAAAGCCGGAATACAGAGCAGAACATATTCTGTACAGGGGTTGAACAAAAAAATGTGGTACACTTGTGTGACAGTGGGGGTTGCAGTGGTGACATCAGACCAGGAAGTGAAACAATAAACACAGGATGTACGGGGCTAAACTGAGGCGTAAGGGCCTCAGCTTTTCATTAATAAACAAAACAAACAGTTTATACAAAACATAAAATAAAGCACTCTCTGGCCAAAGAAAAAATAAACACTAACAAATCATTATTTTTATAAAACGAGTTTCTTGTTCACTGGCTTGTAGCATTTGTTCTTTCTGTCCTCTCAGCTCTAAGCCCAGAGTGGGTCTTTTATACTGTGGCTGGAGCCTTAATTACCTATTAGACAATTACCTTATTAAGAATCCAGCCACATTCCTACGAGCTACTTAGGATGAGGGATTCAACACACGGACACAATAATAATAATAATAATAATAATAATAATAATAATAATAATAATAATAATAATAATAATAATAATAATAATACTACAACACAAATACACAAATAAATAAATAAATAAATACATAAATACGGGGAGGGCACCCCATCACAACTTGTCATAACATATCTTCCTAATTCCTTCAGAAAAGTTTTAGGTAGAAATCTGCAGTGAAGTCTGTTCTCACTTTTGAGATAGTTCCTTCTGAAATGTCAATACTTACAGCAATGTTCTATACAGCACATGACAACTAAAAGCCTACAAAAAGTTACTGGGATTTTCAATTCCTATTTTTTTCAAAAGCTATACATTTAACATAAAGAATAACTACATTACCACCTCTCTATACGCTTACTTTGTGAGACAACCATTTTGTGTATCGGTGATTATTAGAATTAAATGGTGTATATAGGTAAAATGCTGGAGCCACTTAACTGTAGCCTGACAGTTATATTATGCACAAAATAACATTTTAACATCACTGTGTTTAGATGAAGACAGTGCTCTGAAAAAATAACAGCACACAAAGCAAGAAAACTGGTTAAAAAACAGAATGGTATAAATATAATTCACATTTTTCAGCATTCTTTTGTTATAATTTATTACTGCCAGCGCTAGCTTCAAGATGTTATATTTGAAAATGAAAGCAAGTCTATATAAATGTATATTTGATGCTTCAG
The DNA here is from genome assembly GCF_017654505.1 of Polyodon spathula. Taxonomy (NCBI): domain Eukaryota; kingdom Metazoa; phylum Chordata; class Actinopteri; order Acipenseriformes; family Polyodontidae; genus Polyodon; species Polyodon spathula. The sequence continues at coordinate 40,214,269 of NC_054534.1, forward strand.
CTCTTGAGTGTGAGACCCCTGCAGAGGGATCTTCACTTATTTATGTTGTATTTATTTATTTATTTAGTTTGTTTTTCTCCTTGAAATAGTCAGAGAGGAAGCAATTATATGTTCCCTAAATAGGACACTGGCTGCCAACACTGTTGTATTTTGTCTTTCTCATCCAGAGAAAAACCTATCACCACATTGCCAGGAAGTGAACGTTTATCAATGTTCTACTTGGTGTGACTGAGATCTGGAAGCCTCTGTCATCACCAAGAGATAAGATCCTGGCCCAAGATAAGGCTTACCGTGTAACAGCTTTTGCTGCTGTAGGACTGTAACTGTAATCCTGTAATTTCAGATTTTATAAGTTTGTTAACTTATCAATAAGGTATAAATGTATGTTCTCTATAATTCTCTGTTGTTGTTTCTGCTTAGACTGGAGGAAATTAATATTATGAAATTTGGAGATGAAAAGTAACCCTTTTACAAAGGCAAACACATTCAAAAAATATGTTGTCTCAGTTCAAAGCTTGTATCACTGTTCTTAATGGAATCAAACAAAGGGCCTCATGCAATAAACAGTGGTAAATTACCTGAAATACTGTGTGGTAACAGAAACCCATACTGCACACAAAAAGGTAGGCATGTCAACTCTATTCACTAATATAATAGTATGCACGAATAAGGCGAGCTAAATTATTCTTTTGCCAGTCATCATAGCATGTAAAATGCTGCACGCGTTACACACCCTTTATTTTAGTATGTGGGCACTCCAAAGGACAGACAGTCCAGCTCTCACTTTGTCAGAATGACAGCAACCAAGGAGGCAGCAGCCGGCACCAGCTATATCTTCAGTGGGTCTCAGTAGGATGAGAGGAGGCGGCCCAGGAATGTCTTGCTTTGAGACGGTCACAGCAGAAAAACAGAAAATAATTAACTGAAATCAAATATTTACTTGTTCACCTTTATCCTCCTGTGGTTTATTTTGAAGGTACTCCAGTACCGAAATGTTGGCTAAATATCAATGTGTTTATTTTAAAAGGATTGCAAGTGTGCGGTTTATTTATTTATTTATTTAAGAAACTTTAACCTTCCAGCTGGTTATCCGGCGATTTCGACGTACTGCACAGGCTAGTTACAATTTGTGCAGTACTGTGACCGAAAGATAATGAGTTCTGGTGGTAAATTTCCCTCCCAACCTGTGAGGGCGCTAAAGAATGGGAGGAGAAGTATCTGGAAGGGCTGGCCTGACAGTTCGTTTCCGGGGCCAAGAAGTCGGTCAGCCTGGAAAGAAGCGAGACTCTGTTGTAAGACCGTATTGACCTGAAAGGTAAACGGGGCAGCTGCAAGCAATAAGGCAGCTGCAACCGTTTACCAAGATGTCATGCAGGATTACATATAGGGGCCAGGGTAACGCTGATCTTTTCCTTCATTTGGGTAAAGCTCGGTGGAGAGAAGGACTGCGAGAGGAGCTCTCATAAAAAGGAGACGTGATACGTGTTTTGTGTTGTGTTTGTCTGTGTAGTAATTGTCTATGTTTTTGCACCACCAGACAGTTAAAGCACACATCACCGAGGGTCAGCACGATCCGGATCACCACTGCACTACCGTCACGAAAACACCTGTGTCTGCACTCACCAACAGCACGACTGCACTCACCCAGGACTGGTGACCGTGTGTTCGTTTTTGTTCGGGACTGTGCCCCGTTTTGTTATCCTCGTGCCTTACACATTGTTGTGTATTTATTATTTATTATTTTACAGTCACCAGACCTGGAATACAATAAAAGCACTTTTCACCGGATTACAATTGTCTGCCTGTCACTCCTGCACCGCATCACCGCTACATCTGTTCCCCTTCACCAGACACTTTGCCACAAGTACTCGGTTGTCTTTTCCATGACAAAAATGCCAATGTTTTCAGGGCCAAAATAATTCAATGTAATTCATGTGTTAAAAGAGCACAACTGTCTCCAACTGTCTCCAACTGTCTCCAACTGTCTCTTGGCCGTTTCGGCAGTACAACGTCATAATAGAAAGAATACAGTACATTATGGGATTTTATACAGCACTGTCTATTCCTACAAAGCATCTTGCATTGAGTGAGCAACAGGTTTGGAATTGGAATAAAGGAAATGATTATGTAATACAGTTCATGTGCAGTCACCTTTTGGTAAGTTGCATTTTCAGAATCATATCATTATGTACAGTATTACAACACCGTAAGTTAAAATATTGCCCTTAATCCACAAAACCAACGAAATACATTCTATGTAGCCTGTATTTGACAATTTATTTGTAGTGTTCTGTGGAACACAGGCAATTGTTTATCCTGGAAAAAAATAAATACAGTACCTGAAAGCAGATGTACGTGTTTATCATGTTTCCCACACAGCACTACTTGTGGTCTGCTCTATTTATATTGTGATTTAAACAGACACTGCCTGGTTTCAATAAGCGGTAAACTTAACATGCGCTGAGACATAGGAAAGTTAGCACTTTTAAGTAAATATGTTTTTTATATGAAGTCCCTCCCTCACGGTATTAGGGGGGAGAATTTGAATACATTTCCATGGATTACCATTATTAATTGTGTGTAAATGACTCTCAAGCGGTATCTTTTTTTCATTTTGCGTGCAAAGTCATTTGCTGCTGGTTAGTGAATATAGCAGATGTACGAAACACAGGGTAACAGGCTTACTGCGTGGTGAACTGGTTACCGCTGTTTAGTGCATGAGGCCCTAATAATGCTGCAAAACCAGAAATATACAACAAGGGCCAGGGCTTGAAAAAAAAAAAAAAAAAAGACACAAAAAACTCAGAATTTAGCACTTTGCAATAGGCATTAAAGTGGTTAAGCTAGCACTGCTTTGTTTCTGACAGACCTAAAATATCTTGTTAAGCATACTGTAATGAATTGTAATTGCCTTGGTTTCTGCAGATGCACTGATAGTTCTCATCACATCTAGGAGTCAGCGCCCCAGGGGAAAGGAAAGTGGCAAACAAATCTACTATTCCCAGACACCAACAAGTTAATAGAGCAAATGGCTAACCCCATAGGGACAGGAAACAAACAGATACACAGGAGCCACATTTGATGGGTTTATCTCTCATGCACCTGACTTGTCAGGCGCAACAGAGTCTCTGAATAGTTCCGAAATGCACACAACTAACAGATGTCTGAAACTACTCCAGCAGGTAATAAAGCTTTTAAATATCATATATTTTATGTATCATACCAATGGAATAATTTATTTGCAGCACATCAGCTATTGACGGTTTTTTGGGAGAGGCGGTCAGTCTGTGCTTCTAAAATATTGAATAACAGATTTTAAATTGAAAGATTAGAAATCAATTTACCTAAAATACATATATAAATCAAATGCCTGAAAATGGTCACCAATCTTAACCACTGCCCCAGTTCTCTTGTTTCTAATTGATTGCATGCCCAATCCCTAAGAGACAAAACATGTGACACAACAAATTAAAATGAGAGCTAGGAAAACATTCATTAGGGAGCTGAACGCCTGGGACTCAAAATTAGAAACTTTAAGGTTGTAAACTGATAACTGAAAGCTATAAAAAAAAGAGCACAAGATATATGACATGAAAAAAAACTGACAAATGACACAACACAATGATAATATGTAGGTATTTTATTGTTATTAGCTTATTATTATTATTATTATTATTATTATTTTTTTTTTTTTTATTTTTTTTACAATCCTGTCATTTGAAACTACATTTGTGTACACAAATTTTAAAACTATACAATATCATTAAATATTATGCCTCAATATAAAAAAGGTAGAAAATTTTTTTGTTTTCAGCCACTATGAGTAACATATTATTACAGTCAGTTTAAAAAAACACTCCAGTGTTTTTTCCATATATTAACACATTAGTAATTCTGTAGTAGATTAGCAAATACTGTGTGTACAGTGTTTTTTTCTTAATATAAAATCAGACTAATTATGTAACCATAATTCAGACTATAATGCATACCCTTTACTCATTTAAGAGAATTTATGCATTCTGTATATAATTAATGAATACTCAAAGTTTCCTTTATACTACCCTTTCTGATAGGGAATAATACAAGATATGCAACCGCAGCTCAGTCGTACACCTCCTAAACAGCTATGATCAGACGTTTTGCATCACCCTGTATATATAATTAACAAATTTTGCTTCATAAAGTCGAAAGAAACCTGCTGAATAATGCTACGTTAACATATTGCATTACATATCACTTTGTAGGTTTCCATATACTTCATGAAAAACTGACAAAAATCTAACAAGCCATACTCTTCTACCATTATGACTTCAGGTAGACTTTTGCAATATCATTTTGCAGTTTACTTTATTACATGATGGTAAATAAAAGATCTAAATTATGTTCATATAGTTTAGTTTTTTCTCAATCCTAAAGTTCTAGGTGATGTAAAACGTACGGCCATAGCTGTAGACGGTGCATGTTATATCTTAACAGTTACGGTAAATGGATATTCTGCATGTTGAAATGTTAATACGATGTGTACATGTTGGCTCAGGCTTATTACGTGTTACTGATTATTAATTTGTCCCCTTATATTAACCCATAAAATATTCACAGTAGTTTATCTAACTATAAACGCCACTGACTTTATGGAATGCCAACAGTCTGGGTTACTATATATATATAATATATATATATATATATATATATATATATATATATATATATATATATATATATATATATATATTTTCACATGAAAAGTGTCTTGTATCTGGGTTTTGGATAGAAGTCTATATGAATTGTTATGGGATGCCGTTTAAGTAAAAGTATTCAAGTCATTCCACAGGAATTAAAGAGTTCTTTATATCATGTACATTTTTTAAACATTTAATTTCTTACCTGTTAATATTAGGTGTGTTAATTAGTAAGCATGATTATTAGAAAGCATGATAATGATACAAGCAGAAACAACAATATCATGCTGAACACACATACTAGGATATTAAACTATACTACGATATAAATATATATATATATAATATATATATATATATATATATATATATATATATATATATATATATATATATATATATATATAATGAAAACATACATGATTTCCCTTTAAGATGAGCTAGTGATGCCAACTTAACCCACCTGCGGTATTTGCTTCCCATTGTGCTTTAGTATTGATCACACCATCCTGCCATGAATACTTCTGATATTACAGCTTAATGTCCTAATTTACTTCTAAATCACCTGCAGACCTGTCTATGCATCCCTTTAAACTGTGTTAGTATACCAAACACACTACAAGCCTTGGATTACTTGTTACGAGATGAATGGCCTTTAATACTGAAATGATGTGTGATGAAATGAGTTGTGGTACACAATTATATCAATTCTCTGTGAATTTAAAACTCTATCTTTACCTCCTTAGTAAGTGTCAAGAAGCAGCAGTCTCTGTGACAAACCAGTCTTTATATCATCACTAGATATTAAAAAACAGACTTACACATTCAGGCTCATATGCAGCATGGCTTGTTAGCTATACCTTAATGCCTTGTATTATTTTACAAAAAAATGTAAATTACACAATGCTAGTTCACAAATTACATTCAACACAAACATATGATCTGTATTTAAGTATGTTTTCATCTCCCTAGCGTGCAGCTTACAGCTCCAACCACTCAGTGCATTAGAGGCCCTCTCATTGCTTATTTCATCAAACCATCCACCGGAGTGTTATGAAATAAAACAAAACCTAAAAGAAACACAGACAAAAATAAATAAATAAATAAATGATTTACATTTAAAAATAAGATGTTGAAATAAAAGAAACATATCACAAATGAAAAGGTGTTTATAATGTCAAAACATAACTGAAAATAACAACACCAGTGTTTATCTTTCATTTTTTCTAACGCACAGTAGTCTCATAAGAGCTTTCAGACTCTTTTATCACAAACTAAGAGCAGTGACACATACACACATATATGGTGTGAGATCTGCAATGCCTTTACCGTGTTCCATCAGAATGAACCATATTCATTGTGTTACAGCTGGGAGTGTACCCACTTTCTTGTTCAACATAAATATAAACCAGAGTAGACACATACAGTACAGAGGGTCTTCATAATCCTGTAATAATCGCATAGTAAGTGAAAGGTTACAGTATAATACAATTTTGTTGAAGATTGGTGCAAAATCAAGGCAGTTACCGTGTTAACCAGGTACAGTGTGACAGAGACAGACAGACAGATCTTGTCTGTTCAGTTTGATGGTACTGTATGTTAAACATCAAACTAAATAAAACAACTACAAGTCAAGCAACACCTTAACTAAAGAAAATACAATGGGCCATATTTTCAGAGTTTACTATGAAAAAAACCTATATTAACATCATTTAGATCTTTTATTTAACATCATGTCATCAAAGAAACTACAAAAAAATGATATTGCAAAAGTCTACTGGAAGCCATAATGGCAGTACAGTAGTATTTCACGACAAAGCTGTGATTTCATTCGACTTTATGAAGGAAAATGAGTTAATTCTATACGAAACTTTTGGCCATAGCTGTGGTATCAAACATCTAAATAATGTAAAGGAAGGTATCTTAAGTACTCTCAAATTGTTTGTTTCTCAGTTGTGTACATTACTGCTGAATTTCTGGCTTTGAAAAAATATCAACTGAATAAATTCTGAAGTAAAAACTTTGAAAATATGGCCCATTGTGCCTATTATTGTGGTTTCACAAAACAAATTAAAACATAGAGTAGCAGGACACTGTAATGTACACCTACATCCTAATCCATCACTGCATATAATCTGTACTGTATTTATTCATTTAATTTTTGTATTGCCAATTCTATCCCATTAATTATTATTTCAAATCCTGCTTCACCTGTGCTCTATTACGTGTAATGTCAAATACCAAATAAAGCAGTAATAATTCATGTTACCTCAGTCTTTTATCAAGCTGCATCTGGAAGCTATAGCCAAACCCTGAAGTCTGATCTTACCAGATCTCCAAAGCTGAGCCAGGCAGGGCATGGTCAGTACTTGGATGGAAGACTCTGTGCTGTAGGAAGTGCAACTCTTAAACCACAGTCCTATTTACTTCGTAGACATTAAAAAAATCTAATCATAGAACTCTGGTCTACAAAATGTATCTATGTTATTATCAAAAATCAAATCTGTTTTGAGTTAGCTGCTCAATGCATGGTAAAGCTGAAAGGAATTTGTATGTCTGTATTGCTTGTTTGGTTCCTGCTCAAGTCATTTCAAGGGTGTATGTAGAATTATACTGGTGCCTATTGGGACAGCTGTACTACCCTAATAAAAAAAAAAAGTTTACCAAAGTAAATAATTAGCAAAGTGTAATATAGCAAAAAAAAGCATGGTAAAGCATAGTTAAGCATTGTAAGCCCAGAGAGGTATAGTAAAGCACATTAAAGCAAACCAGGGTAAGCTATGTTTAATGCATAGTATAGCCGTGGGAAAAGCATGGTAAAGCTGCCAAAATACAGTGGTAAACTTTTATAAGGGTAGCAACAAAAGAAGTGTTCAATGACACAGGTCACTAGGTGTACAGAGACTTTGAGTCCCAGAGCAATTAATATACACAGTAGCAACTTCACTGAACCATATACAGGGTATGTAATCAAACATTTTGGTTGCAGTTATAAACTAGAGTTTTTCACCCCCCAACAATCAAAACTAATTCACAAATTGGAGTGTGTCTACATCTGGCAGTAATGAGTGTTTGACTGTGGTCAGACGTGATTAATGTAAACCAGTATACAACTACAGTAGTAAGGAAACAGACGGAGAAATGGACATTAGGGGTATAATGATATACTATAGTCACAATGCAATACATATCACAATGTCCAGGTCACTCGATACAAAACATAATGTATGTGATGCTCCTGATGGACTACTTACTGTAATAAACTAGAAATTATAATTAATGATGGACTGTTTTGTCACAAATCATATATTCATACCAACTTTAATTTAACATTAAAATTAAAATCCTATTTGGTAGACTACAAGTAGATTCATAGTGATTGTTGTTATGTATCAAAGTAAGTAATCAAAGGAAATATCACTATTCAAGAATTAAAAATGAGTTGCTTCACCCCTAGATAGATTATCTATATAAAGGGAATGACAACTCCCAAGGAGCAGATCAAGTGTTATTAGACATGCCTTCTTATGTGGAGTGTATACAATGTCATGGCCAGCACCATACATGACCAACTAAACTTAGCCAATTTCTTATTATACAACCCATGGATCTTCATGAAGACTAGACCTTCTGGGATATCAGGACTTCTGTATCTCACCACAGTTCTCTTAACCCTTTGCGGTCCATTTATTCAGTGCCTGTCAGGTCTAATTTATTTTCACACAAGCTGCTTATTTTACACGCGCTGTTTAAAAGTAATTTTATTTACAGTAAAATAGGTTTAAAGGGCACTGCATATCAACACACACTCAGTACTGCATCTCCAGCCCCGCCCCCGCCCCACCCCTTGTTCACTGTATTTATCACATATCTCTTCATAGTCGTGCATATTGATAAATCATCTCCTGATCACTCTGTTGAACCCCAAACTCCTCAATAATGCTATCCAAGTCATTATTTTAGTACTATAACATCTCAAAATGCTTGGCAAATGTCTGCGATTTTCTTTGAGCGCTGGATGAGGAAGCAGCTTTCTTGTTTGTTTATGTCTGTGGTGAAGGGACTATGCGTATTGCTCAGATCCGCCTCCTTTTTTCTGGCTTCTTCTGGCTTCTCTCAGCCACTGAAAGCTTTTCTCGGCTTTTTCCAGGGAAAAATCAACTAGAGATCTATGATTGATGCCTTTTTGATCGGACCGACATAGGACCACAAAGAGTTAAAGCCTTTAGACCCAAAAGTATAGCTATAATTACTACTACAATATAGTAGCTGACACTGGAGGCTGTGCTTCCTGAGTGGCAGCTATTTAATCTGAAACAAAAATGAATAAAGATACAAGAAATCCAATAATATTCAGCCAAAAATTGCAGACTAAATCAAGCCACCCCCCCCTTCACCTGGGAAACTTTTAAGTGGACTAAATATAAAATCTGACATTCGAGTAGCTGCAGTGCACATTGCAGGGGCTTGACCAGTTGAAATATGGCCAGTTATTTCAAAGATTTCAAATTAAATTTAGGTTGAATTCAACCAGTAATCATTTTAGCAACAGTTGCCATATGCCAAGTTCTGTTGTGTAATTTTGACAGTCAGTGTATTAATCAGAGTTAGAAGAGTTAAGAGAAGTTCTCAACCTTTAGATTTTCAAATATTTAGCATTACAGAAAACAAACTTTTTTTTGAATGCCATACCTTTTACTATTTATATTTGAAGTCCAAAATACTCCCTTCTTAAATAAATAATAATAATATGGCTTTGACAAAAACAGAAAACACACAGGTAATTAAAGTAAAACGGCATGACATTCCTGTCTAAGTATTTTCACAAGTTTTGAATTGTCAATTTTCTTCCTACATGGTTCACATGTGTTTTTTGAAAGTTAAAACATGATAGAAATCTGCACAGGCATCCAAAAAGAATAATAAATGTCAACACAAACAATCTTATATGCTACCATATCAAGCAATCTTCTCTACTACCATTTTGTAACACCCAGGTTATGCTTCACATTTCTATGCATCCTCTCAATGAAGTTGGAAACCATAGCAACAGCATGGACAACTCTTTAATCAGTGAAAAATCCCCTTTTCCACACCGCTTATAAAAGAAAAGACTGAAGCTGCAGCAAGCTTTTCCGAAGCCTTGTGTTGTTTTCATACACATATGACTAACAAATTATGCTTTGTCTGGTTTGTGCATTTCAAAGACCCTGTGAAACTTGCTTGAAGCAGAATTCCAACCTAGTGACAAACTAGTGATCAGGTTTACTTTTTACTGCTACATCAATGACAGGTCACTTTTAAGATCATAACTGGATAAAGCTACTGTACATATGTACCTAGTAGAGATCTATTATTCCTGTGTTTTCCACAAGAATGTTCAATAGCCATTTCCTTCAAGCAGGTCTGCTGTGCATGTTGCTTTTTATATTGATTAGTATTGCACAAGGGCAAACTGAAGTACAAATCTTGCTTCAAATATCTGGTGTTTTCCTACTAAATTTATCCACAACACACAGACTCTGCAAGGTATTCTAAAAAAAGGAGCTGCATGCTTTTCATGGGTTATCTGACCCTCTTCAAAATAACTGACAATGGTTCACGGCTGCTGCAAAGCCATTCAACATAGAGACGTGCGCTGGGACATGCTTTGCCTGGCTGCTTCTTCCCTGTTCAGCCGGAACGTTAAACGACGACACAAGTGAGTGAGAGAGAGAATCAACCCACAGGGAAGCAAAATAAAGGCACAGTTCAGTGAAGGCATTGCCCAACCTGAACCAGGATAAAGCCCAGCACAGTAAACCTGTATATTTGTGGTGAAGTGTCCATGTGTATACCAGGACTGCGGAACAGTTTTACTGTTTTTGTGTTTATTAAACCCTGCACTGGGGCTACCATTGCTGCTACCCCAGGGGTGGCAACATGCAAAAATATCTGCAACACCTGTGTTATTATTAAATCTGAGCGTGTGTACACACCCACTGCTCTGTGTTACTTAGTGATGACCCACACTTTAACACCACCCTCAGTTATCTACAGTTAGGGCCAAAAGTTTAGCATCACCTAGAATTTTAGGACTGAGACACCATTAAAAAAAACACACACAACTATATATGCTCCCAGATTCTAACACTCTCAATACCTTGTGATAAAGTACACCCAGACCTAGTTTCATCATGACTGAATAAGCACTTCTCTAGGAAAACTGTTTGTATACACCTCAGATTATGATACACTCAACAATGTTCATGCAGAACTCTTTAAGTGTGAGAAATGTATGACCACCTCTAATATACATCCCTCAGTGGATTAGACACTCACTTAAAAAAGGCAATAACATCATTGCACATAGTGTGTATATATATATATATATATATATATATATATATATATATATATATATATATATATATATATATATATATATATATATACACTAAGTGTACAAAATATTAGGAACACCTGCTTTTTCCATAAAATAGACTGATGAGGTAAATCCAGGTGAAAGCTATGATCCCTTATTGATGCAACCTGTTAAATCCACTTCAATCAGTGTAGAGGAAGGGGAGACAGATTGGATTTTTAAGCCATGACCCAATTGAGACATGGGTTGTGTATGTGTGCCATTCAGAGGGTAAATGGGCAAGACAAAAGATTTAAGTGCCTTTGAACGGGGTATGGTAGTAGGTGCCGGGCGCACCGGTTTGAGTGTGTCAAGAACTGCAACGCTGCTGGGTTTTTCACGCTAAACAGTTTCCTGTGTGTATAAATGATGGTCCACCACCCTAAGGACATCCAGCCAACAGCAGGCCAGTGGTCGAAAATGGCTCATTGATGAAAGAGGCCAAAGGAGGCTGACATGAATTGTGCAGAGCAACAGACGGGCTACAGTTAGTCAACTGACAGTCCAGTACAACATTGGTGTCGTAAGACCCATAAAAGAATGCACAACTGGTCATACCTTGACACGAATGGGGTAAGGCAGCCGTCGACCTAACAGAGTTCCACTTCTTTCAGCAAAACACAAGAAACTGCGGTTGCAGTGGGCTAAGGAACGAAAACCCTGGACACTGGAGGATTGGAAAAACATTGCCTGGTCTGATGAATCCTGGTTCCTGCTGTTTCATGCTGATGGGAGGACTAGGGTATGGAGAAAAACACATGAGTACATGCATCCATCATGCCGCGTCTCAACAGTGCAGGCTGGTGGTGGTGGTGTGATGGTGTGGGGTGTGTTTTCATGGCACACATTGGGCCCCGTGATAAAAAAGTGGAGCAACCTTTGAATGCCACAGGATATCTAAACATCATTGTCAATCAGGTGCATCTCTTCATGGCAGCAGTGTATCCATCTGCTAATGGATTTTTTTAGCAGGATAATTCCTCATGCCACAAGGCTAGGATTGTCCAGGAATGGTTTCATGAACACGACAGTGAATTCAGCTTACTGCAGTGGCCTGCCAGGTACCAGATCTCAATCCAATTGAGCATATGTGGGATGCTTTCTACACCTTGTAGAGTCCATGCCCTGACGAATTGAGGCTGTTCTGAGGGCAAAAGGGGGTGCAACTCAATATTAGGAAGGTGTTCCTAATGTTTTGTATACTCAGTGTGTATATACACACACACACACACACACACACACACAAGCTAACTCCGTTCCACACAAGAACAAACGCTGGTTCTGAGGTACTACAGATACAACAGAACAAATAGACCACACCACTGACAAATGATGACTGTGGGAAACGTAGATCAAATTGTGTCCTGTATAGATTCTCTCCCATGTCAGAAATATCATACTGTTGAGAAGAGGCTACTGTGTCTGACTGTAAAACACTCTTGCCAGCTGTGAGTCCCACAAAAAGAGGCCACCTTTTTTTTCCCATTGCTGTTCACTGCCCCGTGACTTTTAGGAAATATTCTAAAAGCATTCCTGAAGTTTCCTTAGGATCTGAAGATATATCAACTTGATAAAAGCTGTCTCATCAACGAGTGAAAAAATTCAGTTTTTGTTCGACATCAAACAATACCTGTAAGACTGTAAATCACAGCTGCATCAATAAAACCGGCCACTATAGATTTCGCAATCATATACTAGATAAGAAAATATATTCCTATTAAACTGCAGTGATTGTGCTGCCCTAGAAGCATTACCCATGTTAAGTACCAAAGTGCTCTAGAAGATACTGCAGGCTACGGGATGGTAGAGTCATTTGTGACCTTGAGAGTGATTTATTGATTAGCCAGCACTCCTTGGAATGGAGAGAAAACTGAAACCGGTCATCCTGAATCATTAATGAATTGGTATGCTTCTATTTCACTCCAGTATGCTTCCAGTACCCTTTCTAAGGGCTTACTCCCACACACCTTGCCTGGCAGACAAAACACAGGCTGCATTCAGAAGTGAGGAAATGTACTGCTAATGCATCAAAGAGCGCCAGCCCCCTATCTCTGACCAATTGTTGTGCATTCAAAAGACAACAACTAAATGTCTCAATAAGGTCAAGTTTCAACAAGTAAATTGTTAGTTTCAGTTGGAGTTGCTTAGTTATAGCATGCAGCTGGTATCTGCAATCATATTTTAAATTAGGTTGCAATACACAGATCCTACAGTCACAATGAGTGAAAAAGGCTTTCTAAATCATGTATTCTATCGTGATTTTATCTTGGTTGAATGGCTTGAAAGTGTGATAAACATCTATCACTGATGGGCAAAGTATCATTTCTCATCGTTAGGAGAACATATTTAGACAAACCTGTATGAAGTTTACTAGAGAGAAATCTAATTTTCATAGCTGACTTTAACTGATACAGCTCTTAAGGCTTACTGTACAATATGTATGTTATTAATTGAAAAAGTAAAAGAAAAATGTATTGGTGTATACTGGAAGCCAGTTAAAAAAGAAACTGTTTTTCTTGAATTAAGAAGAATTATTCTATATATATATATATATATATATATATATATATATTAATATATCTATATATATCTATATAATATATATGAAGTATATATATAATATATATATATATATGATATATCTCTTTCTGAACAACTTGAACGTCTTTTAGTTCTACACTTCAATAATGTATACTGTCTCCCGGTAAACACATTTAGAGGGAGTTAATCCACTAGTTCAAGGAGAAAGTTTCTTAGCACTGGTGAAATCTAATCCAGATTGCTTTTACACAACCACAACAAAAGGAGTGCTTTGCTCTAATAAGATTGTGGGCTTCTGCTGACAGAATTGATAAGTGGCCTGTTTAGACATCCATTTAAAAATAGAATCTGGCCCATTGAAATCTCATTTTCTGTGTCTATAATTAGCAAATCAATGTGTAAATCTAACACCAGCAATAAATAAATAAATAAATAAATCAAAAATCAAATAAGTAAAAACATAAATCAGCAGAAAATAAAACAATATTAATCACAATTGACAATTTGGCCTGATTTAAAAAAAAAAAAAAAAAAAAAAAAAAAAAAAAAAAGTCAGGCTTACATTTCATGTAATCTTGTAACCTTCCTGCTATGTGTGTACCTTAAAAATACATGAACCAAATGAAATGTGTTGGTTCTTAAATTTTAATACAACAAAAGGGACACAGCAGACAATGTAAAACAATAATGATTGAGAATTAAGACCTTCCACTCTACTTCATAAGCTTGGATGAGTCAACATGTAATAGTTTTCCAAAGCAATAGGTCAGAATTATCCACACTGACCTTGATGGGTTAGGCTGCAAAGGGAAATGAGTATATTACTAATTTACCCATGTAAAGAGATGAACTAACATGCACTAAAACGTGCACTTGTTTCTTAGTAAGAGTATCAGATGAATACTTTGGTATCATGACATTCTGCATATAAAAAGTAGGAGCAACTCAGAAATAAAGTGCAAGTATTTAAATATAGCAGTAAAAAAACATGTTAACAAATCAACTTTGCACCTATTTTTCCAACCTCCCTTTTCCTTACAGGTATTTTAGAAGTGATGTAACTGCAGCATTCCAGGTGCTGCCCACCTGCATGCTTTTTTATATTAAAAAAAACAAATACTTCTGACTAGGAGCAGAACATAAGATGTATCACTTTAAACACAGAGTATATCTCTCTCTGCAAGCAATTGCTCAGTCAAAGCTCTTTATTTTTTTGGTTTTTAGGTGTTTTTCTGGACTGTTTACTTATCTGTTGTGTATTCTACCAAGCATAATATTTATATAATATCTAACTTTGTGGAAGCACAAAGAAGAAAACAGTTACATGTGAAAGCTTGTACTGTACATACCAATGGCCTTTGGAAAACCCAAGGGCACACATGAATTGCTTCGGTTCACACGAGTCAAGGGTCATGACAAATCAATGGAGGTGACGAGCAATTACAAATAATTACTGAGATTCCATATGTTATTAAGATCTACCCAAACATACCTTTATAACGCCAATGTTTAAGATTAATAATGTGGTCTAGTACAAAAACATATAAGGATGACAGAGCGCCACCAATCTTCAAATGCAGATAATGAAATCCAACCATACTAAAATAACCATCCAAGGCATTTTGCCTTCAGATGTACTTTTTAAGATAACAAAAAACCCACCTCATTATGACCACATATATCAGGCGAATTTACAATTATCTAGGATTATAGAGTTCCTGAATAGCTTCCAGTTTGTCCTGATCAGTTTAAATTAAGTGGCGCTCGATTTTGTGTATTCAGATTGCCCAATGGTGAATCTATATACACACACACACACACACACAGTAGTCAGTCCAAAGTGAATTTCCTTACTACACAAGGTCACTATGCACTTCACAAACTGAACTTGTTAAGAACATTGTTTTTCATTTTAAATGCTTATCACTGGTAAAATAAGTAAATAAATAAATAAAAAATAAAAAATAAAAAATAAAAAAAAAATTTAGAATTAGCATTACATAAATAGGCCTGACTGTTAACTGAAAGCTTATCTGAAGTGATATATTCACACATTCATTTTCATCAAGGTTTTTAAACAACTAATTTTAATGTGCCGTAATATTGTTAGAACTGGGTGGGTAATGGTACTTCTGGACTTATAAAAAGACTTTCAGTAGTTCGAGACAAACACCAATCACAAAATGTTTTAGTACAACTATTTATTGTGACTAGGCAATTTTACAGAGAATTATGTTGTATATACGCTTTCATTTGGCATCAAACCTAACTTGGTTTGAGGGCTTGCTGCCTGGCCGAATGGACGAAGCGGAGACCCCCATTGAGAAAATACAGAAATTGTTTTTAAGAAGGGTGGAGATGGGTAGGTGGTGGGTTACGATGAAATCGAAACGTAACTGAGAGGAAAGTGAAGAGGGTATTTATAGCGCTAACAATCTTAATTATCTAATGTGTAAACTGAATGATTCAATTTGTGACGCAGAGATTGGTGTCTGACCCTCCTCCCGAACTTTAATTAAAAATATCAATTAGTTGACTTTGGTGTATGAATTTAGAAGCATGCAAATGGTTCACAATTATGTAACACATCCTTGTTTTTTTTTTTTTTACACTTTGCTCCTGTCTGTAAAACCTGTATTTAACACCACCCATACAAAAGACCGCCTGACTATAGTGAGCACACTTTTATATATACACAATACAATTAAATAATAATCAGTATTAAAATGGCATATCCTACCTTTAATTCCAAATTTGGAGTTTCTTCCGAATTTCAGTACGATCAACATCAGCACAAATCCTGTGAATGCCATAGCAGCAATGCCCACCACTACATACACCTGAAAACAGCATGAGTGAGTTCATGACTGAACGCTAATCATTTTTAATTTTTTTTTATGTTTTAAAAACATTTTGGTTTTATGTGCAAATACAATTTACAGTATTGTGGCACAAGCTAGCAGCAGGATCAATCCAGATAGTGCTGACAAAAAACTATATGGAGTTTGTTATATTGAGTTGGTTAAGCCTGATACTTATTTCAGGACTTTGATTTTTCACTTGCTTTAAAAATGGGTCCCTATCTGTTGAATCTGTTGTCAAAAGCTAAAATAGTTACCTCACCTGTGTTCCTTTAACCAAAAAGAGAATAGTTGGAAACTTAGTTGTATTTCTGATAGGAGAAACCACGACTTAATCATGTATGTAATCATCAAGCTATATATATACATATATATATGGCATTAGTTTTAATCTAATTCGTATATTAATGTATTATAGTTTTGCCAGCACAGGGGTGGTTAATGAGTTCCAATAGGCAAGGCCATGGGCTAAATTCAAATAACAGAATTATTTATGGGCAAGTTTGTCTGTCATTTCAATAAATCATTAATTTCATTCCATTGGTGGTTGTCTCCTTTTTGAATTTACAGTAGCAAAGGCATGCTATAAAGATTACATTTTGTTATAGTAAATTATGGTAAAGAAAATATGTACAGAATTGTGTATTGTTCCAATTAATAAGAATAAAAACCTACTTAATTATTGTCTGTTATTTTTATTGTGTGAGCGATTGAAGAAAGGTGTGTGTTAATAAAAACAGCCAACTAGACAGGTGCTTTCAGGTGCTATCTCTCCATATAACTTGGTGTTCTTCAGGCTAAACAGTGCTTTTATGCGCAGTGATCCAAACCAAATACAATAGCTTACAAATACTTACAGCAACGCTGTCTGGTTCCACATCTGGAACATTGGTGGGTGCGGGATCCGAGGTATAGTCTGCATAAAGAGAAAGAAATCTGGGTTTATAAATGGGTCATTCCACTCCAACTCAACTAGAAAAGGGGCATTTTGTTGCCTGACTGTCAGATTTTGCTAGAAAAATTCAACTGGGAGTTTTCAGGCCCGCCGAGTTCAGAAATGCTAATCATTTTATTTAATTTTTTATTTCCTCTTCGAGCTGTGACCTGCCAAAGGTCATCCTAAAGTAAAAATGTGACCCTGACCAGAAAAAACAACCAGCTCCAAACTTAGACTCTACCATCAAGTGTAGCACCTCGTTCGACTCGTAATGAATAGGGCTTTTGAGAAAAAAATATCAGGAGCACTCAATCACTTTTGGCAAGTTGCCAGATATTTTATTCAAACTTCAGCCCAACCTTTTACCCTGGAGGGGATGCTTGTGCACTCTTCTAAATTTTGTGAAACACTTTTGGTTTCAAGTCCCCCCACTGGTCATTAACCCCCTCTAAAATTATAATTATTGGTATTTCTACCAAGTTTAGGTTGAAATAAATGTTGGGGGGCTCCAGATCAGCCAAATACATTTGTGGATAGATGTTGATGAGACCTACAAGAATCAAGCAAAACTATTTTGGTATCCACACATTTTTTGGGATTTTTGGCATATGTTTGAAGTTGCATTTGTCATGCATTCGAGCATTACTTATGGTCACTTTGGTGAGGCTAACCCTAACCCTAACCCTAAAATGATTTGCTTGATTCTTGTAGATCTCATCAACATTATCCAAAAATATATTTGGGTGATTTTATTTTTTTGGAGCACTCCCCCCCCCCCCCCCCCCCCCCCCATGAGTTATTTTAACCTACACTTGGTAAAGATACCAAAAATTCAAATTTCAGAGGAGTTCATTAACAGTGGGGGGATTTGAAACCAAAAGTTGCACAAAATTTGTAAGAGTGGTCCCTAAGGTTCTTACAGCAATACTAACATTTTAGGACCCGCCAAAGGTGAGCGAGGTGCTCCAGGTATTTTGTATACGAAAGCCCTATTCATTACGAGTCGAATGAGGTGTTACACATGATGGTAGCATCTAAGTTGAGCCCAGGGTGATTTTTCTGGTCAGGGTCACTTTTTCACGTCAGGTTGACTTTTGCCAAGTCACAGCTCAAAGGGGAAATTAAAAAAGAATATTAAAAAAAGATTAGCATTTCTGAACTCAGTGGGCCTGAAAACCCCAGGTGAAGTATTCTACCAAAACATGAGACGGTCGGGCAACGGCTCTCTTTGAGTTGGTATGGAATGGCCCAAATATATTTATCACTATTGCTATCAATGTTCCTGAAGAAATTAAAATGTATTTATGTATATAAAATAACGGTGTACAATATGGACATTGAGGGACAAACACATTCTTTTCAATATTGATGTTTGCCAGGTAACAAACCATTATAATTTCTTTTGACAACCTCTGAGACAACCTTTTTTATTTACTTGTTTCTGTTCTACAGAGACTGGCTGAGCGAAGAGGCCTCTGAGAGCTCTTTGCAGCTATGCAACTGCATACAGCCTTTACTTCTGAGGGGTGCACTCCAAGCTAAATTAGATGGATCTTGACTGAAGAAGGCACTTAGGAGTATCACATTTCTGCTATCCTCCTTTTATTGTGCACCATATTGACAGCTTATATATATATATATATATATATATATATATATATATATATATATATATATATATATATATATATATATATATGGCATTAGTTTTAATCTAATTCGTATATTAATGTATTATAGTCTTTTTTTTTGCTGTATTAGCTGAAATGATTTAACACTTTTTTAAAATAGACTTAAGACTCACAGCTTCCCTCACTAAGACAAATATTATATAAATCACAAAGTCCCCTTCAGCCAATCACAATGCCAGATTCCTGAACATTTCAGTACATCTTATTGTGTCCTGAATGTTGCCTCAACTGCTCTAGGTTTGCTATACTTGAAGATAATCTTTTTATTGCTGATTTCTTTATCTTTGTGTGTGTACACACACATGTACATATATGTGTACACACACACACACACACACACACACACACACACACACACACACACACACACACACATATATATATAGCTATTTATTTATATATTATATATTTCAAATAGTTTTGTAATGAAAATTAATTTGTATGCATACACTTGCCAAATGGGCTGGGATATAAGATGGGATATCCAGACCATTTCTGGAGAACTGTGGCAGAGCAAGAGCTATGCCTTTAAATAGTGTTGGTATTTGTGTATTTTGGTGGTTGTTGGCAGGGAGGGGATTAATTCATGTCCCTGCCAAATACATGTGAGAATGTGGCTGCTCCCAAATGGAATAATTGGTGATAAAAAAGTCCATACTGTCAAAGTGAAAAACAAAAACTACAAATTGTTCTAAATTAATTAAAAATACAAAACAGAAAATAATTGATTGCATAAGTATTTACCCACTTGAGACAATATTTGATAGAGACACCTTTGGCAGCAATTATATCTATTTGGATAATATATATTAGTTTAAAAACCTGAAACATTTAGTTAGTTAGGTTTTTATATTGTGTTTATTTTGCTTTTTGTACGCTGGGTGTATGTGTGTATGTCCCCAGTGCACTAGCATTGTTGGTAGTATCAAGTGAGGTGTTCTCACTGCGCACCTGTGGGGCGTGTCAACTTCAACCTCCATCTCGATCTCCAGCCTGTCACTCAGCAGCGAAGGCACACACTCAGAGGTAGACATGCAGCCAGCGTACAAAATGCAAAATAAACATGGTACAAAAACCTAAGTTCTTCCAGGAGTGCCAGCTAAACGTTTCAGATTTTTAAACTAATAAACTGGACAGCTAAGCCATTTACCAGTATCAAACATATATATATATATATATATATATATATATATATATATATATATATATATATATATATATATATATATATATATATATATATATATACAGTGCTTATAGCTTGGGAATATAATTAAATGCGTAATTTTTCAAACAAAAAAAATTAATTAATTGTACACATGGACCTATACTTCCCAAGGTTCACTTTTTTTAAGGATCTTAGAATATTATTTAAATAAATTTTAATTAAAAATAAAAACTATGAAATAGCTTCATTGGGTAATTGTCCACCCCCCTTGTAATAGCAATCCTAAATTAGCTCAAGTGTTACCAATCGCCTTCAAAATCACACACCATGTTAAGTGGCCTCCACATGTGTTAAATTTTAGTGATTCATGATTTCAGGATAAATTCAGCAGTTTCTGTAGGTTCCCTCTGCACCCTGGACTGGGGTACTTGTCAGGATAGAAGGGAAAATGAATGGAGCAAAGTACAGAGAAGTCCTTGAGGAAAACTGGCTGCCCTCTGCAAGAAAGCTGAAACTGGGACGGAAGTTCAACTATACTGCAGTGGCTAAGGAACAAAAAGGTAAATGTCCTTGAGTGGCCCAGTCAGAGCCCTGACCTAAATCCAATCAAAAATTTGTGGCATGACTTGAAGATTGCTGTCCATCAACGCTCCCCAAGGACCTTGATAGAGCTTGAACAGTTTTATAAAGAAGAATGGTCAAATATTGCCAAACATAGGTGTGCAAAGTTGGTAGAGACCTATCCCAACAGACTCACAGCTGTAATTGCTGCCAAAGGTGCTTCCACCAAGTATAAACTCAGGGGAGTGGAGACTTATCCAATTATGATCTTTCCATTTTATATTTTTAATATATAATTTCGGTCTCAATAAATACTTTTTTCCTCTTAACAGTGTGGAGTATGGTGTGTAGATAAGTGGAAAAAAAATCCTCATTTAAATGCTTGACACTCTGAAGCACTGACACAACAAAATGTGAAAAAGGTTCAAGGGGGTGTAGACTATTCTATATATATATATATATATATATATATATATATATATATATATATATATATATATATATATATATATATATTTTTTTTATGTGTGTGTCATGGAAAAAAACAACTCCGAGGGACCATCAGAGCCCTGGGCTCGGACCCGAGAGGAAAAATGATACTACACCGACGAGGGTTAATAAGGTAAAGACAGAAATTAACCCCATTCCTGCCAACCATCACCAAAACACTCACAAACGCCCACACTATTTACAGACAGCCTCAGGAACATTGTGAAATAACATTTTACATTGTTTAATATTGGTTTGTTTGGTTTTTTAATGCCCAACCAAACTTACCATAATAAGGAGGTTCTGTGCAATCTATAAAACAGAAATAAAAAAAAGAAAATGAACCTAGATCCAACTGTGATAACTTAATACATATTTTTGAAGACATCAACAAAAAAGTCTACATGCAAAAATGTTTTACGATAACCTATTTTTGTAATTTATGACACACCCACCCCTTGCTATATCACCTCTCGCTATACTGCGGATTTGAACATGTCGCGCTCCTGGAGTTGCTCCCCATTTTTACAGTCTAACTGCGCCTGCCTTAGCTGCAACATACATAGACAATTTCACCTAGAGTTACTATTCGTTTTATTTCATACTGCACACCACAAACAAAAACATACAAAACAATTAAAAACAAAGCATTAATATTGTACTGTTATTATATACACACAAATTGTACAATAACACAAAATAAATTAATTAACTACTGAATCGTTTTTTTTTTTATTTTATTTTAGCCAACAAGGTGTTCACTTGTGGCAGCAATGCATTAGCAAAAGTCACAGGGCAGTGATGTCAGCTCC
Organism: Polyodon spathula; assembly: GCF_017654505.1. Taxonomy (NCBI): domain Eukaryota; kingdom Metazoa; phylum Chordata; class Actinopteri; order Acipenseriformes; family Polyodontidae; genus Polyodon; species Polyodon spathula. Next base: position 40,236,411 of record NC_054534.1, read on the forward strand.
CTAGCAACAAGCCTTCTATATTGGGAATGGATTCATTCAATGCAGATGGTTTGTGCATTTGAGAAAGGAGAGGAAGACTTTTGAAATGAATTGGAGACTTAAGTTGATGAGAAGCAATTACCCCCCGCTGTATGAATTAAAACATTGTGCTGCTTTTTTATATGAAAAATGAGAAAAAGCGGGTTGCGTAGAGGGGTTATATTAGACCCTGATGCCCACGACAAAACAAGGGAGTGGTTGTACAGTATTTGTTAGCCTATATTTGTTTTTCTATGCATCTCTCTCTATACCGCTGTGCTCAATATATAGCAGATTTATATTGGACCCCTAGACCCGTGATATATTGAGTGGGTGCTGTATATCATACAATAATCCATTGCGCGGTCAAAAACAATGAATAGTTTTGGGTCAATATGTTTAGAACATGGAAACCAAACACATTGAAAAATATTCATTTTGCTTTAAATCTACACCGGTAATAACCTATACCCTTTCAAACAAGTGGTTTTTGTGTTTTTTCTTCAAACCACAAAAATGGTGTTCAGCAGTGGTGAACTTTATGTTGTGTGATACTCCACAAAATATGTGAAGACCAATCTGGCAGTTCAGGCAGATATTGTATACTTTGTCACAGTTGGCACTATGACGATGTGTCTGATTTCGACCAGGCCAGTGTTCCTATCAGTTTTGGCCAGGACAGTGCTGCAAGTATGGACTCGCAGCACCTGACTTCCTCTTCTGGGACAAAAAGCGCTAGCATTTAGAATAGAGAATAGTGGCCAGGTAAATTCTAGCAGGGGTATAGTTTCAGCTTCCCGACACAACAGCCAGGCTATTTACAACAGCATCATTCAGGCAGAAAAGGACAATTGGCCTGTACCATTTTTTAATGCAGACCTTTACACAGTATATTCCACAATTCTGATCAAAGAGGTTAACTGAACCCAATCCCTTACAGTACTCTTCAGTAATGCATATCCTACTTTTGTTTCAGTGCTGCACTATAACGCAGGTTTCAGGTTGTTTTGGTCATTACCAAACTATCGACAAGATTGGTTGCAATGGTGTTATCATGCCATCTAACTGAGGGTATTCCAGCAGCTTTGTCTTGCAGATCATCAAAAGTTCATATTTAATCAGGTCATTTAGTAGAGCTTTCTTCAAAAGATCAGCTTGCATGGTTTCAGTGATTCTGATGTTCTGAGATTGAAAGTGTCAACAATACCCTGGCTATTTGGTGATACAAAACCAACAACAATGAGATTACATTGGATGACACTACCCTCAATAGGTATCATAAAACTATTGTAGAGATAATACTAATATTGAATGGTAACAAGTAGGCGTAAAGAAGCAAGCTACGGGGCATGTCATTAGAAGGGGCAGGGCAATAAATGTATTGTGCTGTTAAATGTGTTTATTGTGGGTTTATTTATTTAGAACATGTCTTGTTGTGGTATGATTCGAATTTATTTTGTGTTATTTAAAAAGAGTGCTTTTCTTTATTATTGTTGGTTTAAATGTGATCTGGCAGAGGTGGTGTTAGCAGCTCATCTCTGCCAGACAGCTTGTGAGACTGCATGGTCGGCAGCAAATTAATTAACAGAGTTGCTACTGACCACGCAGCATTATTAAAAACAGTGCAGAATGTGACCATTGATTGATTGATTGATTAATTTATTGCTAATCTGGAGATGGTCACCAAATTCATTCATTCTTAAAATAGTGTGGAAGGGCATCAAACTTGGGTTATTTTGTGTATGATATATGTTAGTTATTCATGGGTTAATATATATTAAAAAATAAAGAAAATACAAACATGGCTTTAAGGCAATTATTCATATCTGAATTGTATTCAGGCTGTTACAGTATTTACTGTTTTTGATACTTTTCCTATTAAAAAATAAATAACTATAATAGTAAAAATAACAGAAATGATTAATAAAACATGTATAATAATATTTCTATAAGTAAAAGGACTATGATTTAGGTGACTTTCATTTAGGTTCAGCTTTAAAAAATATAACTCCTTTATCCATTGTCATGAGAATATGATGTACACTAGCACACATTCCTAAAGCTATAGGAAGTGTGCTGCCAAAATATGGTGCAGCTAAAAAGGGTGGGTAAATCGCCTTCTCACATTAAAAAAAAAACCTACAAACACAATATATCCTCCCATATTGTAATATTAATTTGGTCATTTGAACTTGGACGTAGAATATCTCCCGCTATGAGAAAAACAAATGAACTGCCAAAATAGCATAAAAAACATAATACTTTATTTTAGTCTTCCATGTAAACCAAGCCATTGAGGCATGCAGTGCAGATCTGAAAGTAAACATAATTCAAGAGTGGAAGCAAAGCCAAAGAATCCACAAAGAATCCACATTGGCATTAACAGCCAGTGCACTATGTCACATTGAACTGCATTTTTAGTTACATTAAGTTTATACATTTGGTTTTTGGAGTTCTTTCAGGTGATGTAGTGTTGTCACAGAGCATTGCCTTTGCACACTGTACTGTTTACTGATAACAATGTAAGGACTTAAAAGCTGTAAAGACTGCAGCAACCAAATGCATAAAGTTTAATTTGTTTCATTTAAAAAAAAAAAGGTAAATGTAGTCACTTATGAATACAAATAATCAGAATTTTTAACTTTAACTACCAATCCGATTTATAGATTAATACAGTGCCTTGACAGAGAAATATAAGTCCTGTTGTGAATGAAATGCAATGCTCTGACTGAGTCAGATGATGGATGATGATTAAACCAAACACCCAGGAAAAAAAAAATGAAATGGCTTAATATATAAATCTATTTGTAAATCTTGAAATCCTGAACTAGTAAAATTAAAAGAAATGTATTTTTGTTTTACTTACCTATACATGGGTCTTGCATAAAATGAGCAGAAACAGTACGTTCATCTGTCCCATAGTCATTCTTTGCCAGCAGAGTGTATTGGCCATTGTTGAGATGAGTGGGGCTATCTAGTTGCAGGCAGCCGTGGTGTTCGCTGTCATAGGCAATGTGAATACTAGTCCAGATGAAGTCGGTCTCATTTAAAACAGACCCTTCATAGAACCAAATTAGCTTTGGCTTTGGGTTCCCTCTTACACTGAATGGAATGCACCAGTGGTGGTCCAGTACTGCCTGGTCTAAAAATGTTATTTTTGGTGGAACTAAACGGGAGGGAAAAAATTGATATTAATATGAAACCTTAAAAATTACAAAGATGAATCAAACACACTCAGGTAGTACCATTCACATAAATATTCTGTATTCTTTCATCTGAAAGCTAGTACTTTGTTTCGTTATGTATCAAATAACTTGACTTTTAAAATAAGTTATTTTTACTATATTTCAAGTATTTTTTTCAACATTTAAACAGTTTGCTGTATTCTGATCATGTAGAAAACCCATAATGAATCTTTAGCCTATAAAATACCAAGTGTATGACTCCTGAGTTACAGCAAGCTGCAGAATGCATAGTAATAACAGGCATGCCAGTAACATACACCACCCACCATGCTGTAAATTCAAAATCAGAGCTACCAGTAGAATTAACCATAACATATATCAACAGTATTACGGAATAGTATAGAATAAGAATTAGCAACGAAATCACAATTCTGCAGATTAATCCAAAAATGTGTCACACAGGCGGATGGATGAACAGACATACAGACACCTCCCTATATCCCTGGCATCCGATATTCTCAATAATTTAAGTTACTAGCAAGTTTCAAATTGGATAAGCGGTTCTGCAGATATATGCAAATATCTGTAAAGTGTGACATAAGTACGTACGGTCACAAAAAAATATTGGCACCCTAAACTAAATATAAGATCGTTCAAGAAAACATGTTAAATACAAGCATTTAGTGAACACTAGCCACTAATTAATATGACAAAGACCAAAATACACAATTTCTTGTAGTTTAACAAACAATCTTTATAAAAAAAATATAAACACTTAAGCAATTTCAAATATTTCTTCATGACAAAAGTACTGGAACCTTTACATTAAAAGTCTATAAAAACATATATTACAACAAATTTTAAAAATATATTAATTGATTGAAAACCATTACACAGTAACTAGGCTGCATTATAAAATCAATAGCCAGAAAAAAAGGGAATTATTTCCAACATCTGGTGAAGAAGAAAGCTTTGGCAAAACAGCAAATGATGGTCAAGACAAAGGAGTTGGGCTCAAGTTTCAGAAAAGCGCTCATAGTAAACCACAACAAAGGAAATGGCTACAGAACAGTATCAAAGACATGGAAAACCAAAATCCCCACAGAGCAATAATCAAGACTAAAATATAACTTTTCCCCAAAAATTAATCACAGTATGTCTGGTATAAAAAAGGGGAAAGCCTTCTATTAAGAAAACCTTGTACCAACAGTTAAACATGGCGGTGGTCTGACCATGATATGGGTGTGTTTTAGCAGTTCAGGGACTGGAGACATTCATGTGATTGAAGATTGAATTAATGCAGCCATGTAACAAAACATTCCACAAAGTACACCATTACCATCTGCTCATAGGCTGATTGACAGACAGTTCATCTTCCAACATGACAATGACCCAAAGCATATGGCTAAGTCAACTCTGGAGTTCTTGAAGAAAACCAAGATAAAAGTTCTGAAACGGCATTCACAATCACCAGATCTCAATCCAATAGAAATGTTTTGGACTGATCTGAAAAAAACTGTAGCCAAGCATTGTGTATCCAATCTGTCTGAGCTGAAGAAAATATCCAAAACATACTGGTTAGACTATTATAAATGTCTCAAAGCTTTAATAAAAGCAAAAGGAGGACACATGGAATACTAAAGTAGGGGTGCCAATACATTTGTCATAAACAAATACTTTACATGAAATAAGTGTGTTTGTTAAAATACTATAAATTGCGTATTTTGCTTTTTGATTTATGAAAAAGTGATTAAAGTTAGCTAAATTATTGTCCTTAATCTATTAACTTGAATTATGATATAATAAGCATAGGGTGCCAATACTTTTGTCTGCAACGGTAGGAACATACAACAAACTCCACTATATTCCCCTCAAAGGGGATTGCATAACAAGGTCAACATAACCTTACAGTCCAATACATTTGATCTTTTTTTCCTACTTACAATGCACAACCAGAATAACTGAAGACTCATTTTCCCCCACAATATTTTCTGCAATACACAACACTGTTTTTCCAGTATCATTGGAAGAAACATTTATCATCTTGAGCGTTGTATAGTGTTGCTTTAGGTTGTACTGCTGCTAAGGAAAAAAACAAAAAAAAAACAGAATGTATAACATTTTAAATGTGATCTACTGTATATTTGTGAAAGAATCTGAGAAATCATATTTAGCATACAATAAGACATTCAACTTATTCTGTAGAAAAAAAGTCTACCCCCATTAAAAAATATATATGCTTGCATGCACACTATAATTTAGGATAAATTAACACCATTCTAGAATGTTGCAATGTATCAAATAATTAATGGAATTGATTGTCCTGTTTCTGCACCTCAGGAGTGCTTACAGTATAACACAACAGTGTTGTATATCTGTTAATTAGCTTTTAAATGACTTACCTGATAACTTGTGACCAAGTTGCCTAGATACCAGCTTACGTCTGGAGAAGGAATTCCAGAGGTTCTGCATTCAAGTGTGATGTCGCTTCCTTCCATTAAGGTAACACTAGAAGGGCTTATACTAGATGTAGGCATCACTGTTAATTAATAAATAAAATTAAAACATGATATCAATAAAGACTCCATAGTTATCTCATTTGGGTTTGCACTATTAAAGATGTAATTTCTCAGTTAGTGTCAAATACCCTTTATTCATACTGGAAAACAAATGTATGCCATAGGAATGTAGAAAACCAATGTCTAGTATATTTATATATTTATTTTAAAATATATTTATTCTTTTACCTTTATTATATTATTCTTGCCTGCTACATATAATAGAGTACACCCAGGATTGTTTTTGTTATATAAAAACCACCACTCTTAAATTCATAAACCTGCTCTAACCCAAACCTCTTTCCACTGTATTTTCATTGTACTTTGTGAAGTTAGTAACAAAGTGAATTGAAGCAACCCACTATAAAGGAAACTCATCTTGTCCCCAAACCCCTCGCTAGCTCCAAACCACTACAGCCGGATTGTAATTCTGAAATCATTGTTGAGCAATTGCTGCAACTTCCTAGGTTAAATCATCTTATAGTTTAAAAGAACCTTACTGCATAGACCTTGGCTACTGTAATTATGATGCTGGTTCACAGAAACATCTGTATTGGGTAGGGCTTTAAAGACTAGGCTTTTTTAGGAGGGAAAAATCCATATTTCATACATGGTCGACTGATGAAAATGCCCTGCCAGTGTTTTTTTTCTTGGGAAAAATGACTTTGTCCTTAAAGTAAAATGCATTTGTTATCTACTGATTCCCTGGATGACTAGTATGTGCTCTAGTCCTGGCGGCTCACAAAGTACAAAAAGAGATTCTAGTATGATTATTATGTTTTTACACATGTCAGAATTAGAAGTCTCATATAGATCGGTTCAGCCAGTCGGATTCCAAGCAGAGCCGTCATTATCCTACAGTAGATTTAACATTTAAAGGCTTGAGAATGTTGAAACTCACTTTAAGTGTGGCAATTCCATGAAAAATTGTACAAAATAGCTGGGAAAAATGTCAGTTTCTGCAGAAACAGTAATGAATTGTATAATCTTTTACAAGACAATTTACATTTGTATGCTTCTTGTTGACCTGGCAGCCATTTTGGAAAATTGTAAAGCTGTTGACATAATTTAATGAAAAAACACCCTTATGCAATCCAGAAACACCTGTAAACAAGTTAACATTTCACGAGAAGCAAGTGGTTGATTTATATAGAGGACTAAGTGAAGTAAGCTTCCATACTATTATGAATTTTGTATTATTCAATTTTTGGTAAATATAGTGCCGTGAAAAAGTATTTGACCCCTGTCTGATTTTCTGCATTTTTGTACATTTTTCACATTGAATTTGGTCAGATCTTTTCATGGGTTGTAGAAGTATATAGAAAGAGTCTGAAAGAAAAAATGACACTAAAGTTTGGTGCTTCTTTCATTTGTTTGGTGTGGAAGGTAATCGAACATGCAATCTTCAGGTTTGAAAAAGTTATTGCCCTCCTAGTTAACTCAACCAAATTAAAGGGATAATTTGGGTCAGCTGTTTGAATACTTTGGTTAACAATCAGGCCTGATTTGGGCTTGCCCTGCCCAATATAAATCTGACTAACTTTGGCCCTTACCATCAGAGTGAAGTTGTCAGCACACAGGTTCTAGAGGCACATCGTGCCACGGCCAAAAGAAATTCCTGAAGACCTCTGGAAAAAAAAAGTTGTTGATGCCTATCAGTCTGGAAAGGGTTACAAAGCCATTTCCAAGGCTCTGGGGCTCCACCAAACCACAGTCAGAGCCATATTGTCCAAATGGAGAAAGTTTGGGACAGTTGTGAATCTTCCCAGGAGTGGCTGTCCTGCCAAAATCTCCCCAAGAACAAGGCGTCAAATCATCCAGGAAGTCACACAGAACCCTAGAACAACATCCAGGGATCTACAGGCCTCTCTCGCCTTGGCTAATGTCAGTGTTCATAACTCCACCATCAGAAAGACACTGGGCAAAAATGGAATTCATGGCAGAGTAGCAAGGTGGAAACCACTGCTCACTAAGAAGAACATGAATGTTCGTCTCAAGTTTGCCAAAAAGCACCTGGATGATCCTCAAGAGTTTTGGAATTGTTCTATGGACAGATGAGTCAACAGTGGAATTCTTGGCCAACATGGGCCCCGTTATGTCTGATATGAAGATCTGATAACATTCAGTGTCAAAAATATGCAAAAATGCAAAAAATCAGACAGAGGGCAAATACTTTTTCACTGTACTGTACTTTACAATAAAAAAGTGCACATGGCAATGTTATGTCAGTTACAAATTAATATATAACAGTACTTGTACTAAATACAAGACACCAGAATTTTTGTGATAACTTTAAGTTCTCATACATGTGAACCCTTATCTGTTTCCAGTATTTGCTTGTTGGACATTTTATGCATATCACTCAAAAACCTGCAGCTGACACAACTATACTAGAAAGTAACCGATGTGACATTCTAAGCACTGTGCTTAAATTATTTTTAAAAGAACACTTAAAGGTTTACCAAATTGATTTTGCAAGTGTTTAAGATGCCAACCAAAGAGCAATGTTTTAAAAGGAAATCGACAGCCCTCCTTTTTTGCTTTTAGATTAAAGTTGTAAAATGTCTCCAATATCTGCAGCCAATAGAACGCATGCTTATCGCGCAAGGAAGTCAGAAGAGAAAGAAGGATAAAGCAGAGGAATAGAGCAACAGAAATGCAGGGACAAGTGAAGTAATGTAAGAAAGAAAAAGGAAGCAGAAAAGGCCAAAGAAAGAATGAGAAAGTACAGGAGAAACCTTTTAAAAATACTTGAACCAGAAGTTAACAAGAATCATTTGACAAACTCACACCAAAAGTTCTCTTTTCTGCTCAGTCACTAGGGAAGGCAGTAAGCTAAGTAAACCGGGCACTTCCAAAGAGCCCCAGAAAGAAAAGTGTAGTGGTAAAGAAACTGGCAACTAAATTTGGTTTGGCTCTGGTGGATAAGCAAGCTTCCAAAAAAAGACCTGAAGTTGATGAAACAGACAGGTTTGTGCTTTTTATGAGAGTGATTCTGTGTCCCGTCAACTGCCTGGATGAAAAGACTGTTACAATCAGAAATGAAGGTGGCACAATGAGAATGCAGAAAAAAGTGCTAATGATGTCTATTCTTGAAGCTCACCACCTCTTCAAGAATGAATATCCCGATGTAAAAACGTCTGCAGCATTACGTCCTGTACACGTTCAACCTGTCTGTGAGAATGACTACAATGTCTGTTGCTGTCGTAATCATGAGAACACAGAGGTGCTACTAGATGTTTTGAAAAATGTTTGCCAAAATATCCCCAATGGTAATCTCCTAGTCAGTGGGTCAGTTTGCAATTGGTAGATGAAATGCTACCTTGGCCAGTGTGAAACATGCCTCGGCTTTGATAGTTATATTCATCAGGTAATACAAGGAATTGCTATTGAACAAACAATTGCACACTACTACCAATGGATGACTAACAAAAAAAAGGAACTGCCTAAATCAACATTGCACGATGCCAAAGAAACTGAAGTTGCCACAGTTTTATTGCCAAGTTGCAACTTCACCAAATTAAGACAATGAAGATGAATTTAAATTAATGTGAAGCTGTACTGCAGAAAGACTTCTCAGAAAACATCAATATAAAGCAGCAAGAAGAAATAATGTCAGCTCACTGGATACGAGTTTACAGCAGTTCTCACAACTCAAACTGGTACTACTTCTTATGTTGTGATCAGTGATGAACTGCAGCATGACATATTTGCAGTAATTTGCTACAATCAAGCTATTCTCGATGAAGCATCAACTTTAGCCAACATCTCTAACTTGCACATCTGGTGCTGCTAGACAGTTTAAAAACAGTTTAAAAAGTTATCTTGTCCACCCTTACCATGCCAAGCTGTGTACACTGTAGTCTGCAACAAGTTGATTGGAGCTTTTTTGCCACAGCACATAGTAAAGGGCCAGTTGATGGTGTTGGAGGTAGGGTAAAGTGTGCAGTTTGAAGGCGCATTCTGCAAAATCGTGCTTTTGTTAACACAGCAGAAGAATTTGCTAAGATGGCAAAACAAGTATGCCCAAATGTCTGCATCATTTATATTGCAAAGGATGTGGTAAAGAAGGCGCAAGATGAATGGGCAAAAAGATGGGAAGAGAACTGTCCAAGAAAATCCCAAACAACCACAGCATTCACTATACTAGATTGTTTAGCAACACTGAGCTTGAGGTCAGCACAGAAGGTCAATTTCTGGAAGAAATTAAAACTGACTTGAAAGTGGTCAGTGTGTTTGGTATTGTGGAGTAAGCTTCAGCAACAAAGCAGCTGTGACAGATAATCCATTGAAAATAATTGAATTGGCAGTAAATGAGTAGCCTACTGCATTGTTATGTATGAAGGCAAGTTTGCTAGAGCAGGACAGTGTGTATGAATCGTGAATGTAGCAGTTTTGAAATTGATGCAATATTATCCCAGTAATCATCAACTGCAAAACAAATATATTTGTCTTCACTACACGTCTGTCTTAAACTATTTAAGTATGTTTGAGTAGTTTTACGTTTATAGAGCTCTAAAGTCACTTCATTTCGCAAAAGACCAGTGGCTTGAAAAACTGGTGGAACACAGCCCCCTGACCAAAAAATGAACTACTGAAATGAAACTGTGCTCAAACACGATGCCCATTAAGCTAGCTTTCTAACATTACCACATCTTTCATCACAAACAGTTCTACGCCTGATTGTCACAATCAAGAGCGCTGCAAGCAACACTATGCAGGTAAGGGTCTCTTATCAACAGCTGCACATGCACTAACCTGAGAGTTTGAAATGGAAGAATCGTCACACTCTCGTGCTGTTAATAACATTCTGAACTACACAAGAGTAAGGTAAGGTTTCTGTTGATGTCTCTGGCGTTGGTGGTTTAGCTTTTTTGTTGTAAAAAAACTCAAAGCTAGCTGTCTCTTTGCCATTTTAAAAGGGTTACATCAAATTCACTTTGATTTTCGCTGACTGAAAAAGCGAAAGTCTCACACGAGAACAAACATAACGGTGAAGAGTCTTAGACACTATTTGGTTAAGTTATTAATGTTTGAAAGTTTGAAATAAACTGCACACTTACATATTCTCTACCCACTTATGAAAAATATAAAAAATATATATTTTTATTTGTAAATAATAAACCCTGGCAGCAGTGGCGTAGCCAGGATTTTTTTGGGGGGAAGGGATGGAAATGGTAACATTAAGGTGAGTAATCACAGTGGTGCAATTGGCAACCTGATTTCTTATTTGTGCATTGACGTTTTATTTTTCGAAAAATAAATAACTTTTCTTTTTTTTTAACAGAAGATCCAATAACCAAATACATAGTTGTACAATGTTTTAATAAAGTTATTTTTACTGATTATTTCTAATTTCTTATTTACTTGAATATACACATGCTAGGTTTATCTATCTGTAAAACTAGTTTGGCCAATGTCACTTTAGGTAGTACTGTTTGAGACCAAGAAACACTACATTTCTGCTCTAAAAGTTATGTCAGTTACAATAGAACTGCCCTTAAGCAACATTTCAAGCAGCCTACCTAGTACAAAATATACCCCCAAAACACATTTTAAAAATAGTTATTACACACTATAATGCTTGCTTGGTTTATAATATCATTAACTTTGCCATTCAACTGTTTCTGAGGTCAATCAAGCATCTAATGATTATTGCATTGTTGTGTTGGGCATGCTTAAAAAACAGCTTAGATAAGACATGTTATATGAGATATAATGAAAAGAAAATATTTAAATGATTGTGTTAAAAAGAGAAAGAATTGATGCTGTAAATCTCACTCCCGACCAGAAAGGGCGCTGTGTAAGGTTGGTAGTAAACACCCGATACCATTGTTGGTAGAGGGGGGGCCCTTTTTGTTATTATTTAATAAAAACACTGACATTTTTGGAAGAATTACTGTCTGGACATTGTCTTTATTTACCACTCGCATCTGTGACAATGACATCCAACACTAAAAGATATCACTTATTCCCTATAATACCTTCTTCAAAAGCAAAACCTATTGATTTTACAGTCAAAGGTACATTTAAACCTGTTGAAAATATCATTCTCAACCGCCACCTCCTTTCTTCCAATTTCAACTTCACATAACAGATTTCAGCTCTCATTTTTCTATCCATCCACAACAGGAGCTGCTACCAACAGCACCTGTCGACAGTAGGACGTCTATCAAAAATACCAAACTCCAAAACCAACGCTATAAAATTAAATAGAAATACGCCTTTACATTCTGAAGATCAAAGTCTCAGTAATTTCTTGTATAGACAAATATCTGTTTTTAAATCTATTAAATCCAATATGTAACCTTACAATTCAAAGAATCCTTTCTATATAACTTACTGTATATGTCATATCAAAAGCTACCAACATGCACCAGGCTCAAGCTTAAATATGATTAACATATTTCTCAGTAAAATGTAAAGCATACCACTATATTTTGGAATATGCCTATCAACCTGCATTTTTTAACTTTAAAAGTGTATATTACAGAGATGCCAATTTATGAAAGTAGAAAATAGCAGCGGAAATATATTAGCATATAGTAGCGGGCATTTTTTTTTTTTTAAGGCCAGGGGCTGCTAGCCATTAGAAATTAAAATGTTCTCAGGCTCTGGCAAGCCAATGCCCTAACTGTTGCTGTTCAATCTATAATTTAGGTAATTGTAAACACACGGCATTTAGAAATTAACAACCCCAATATAAATTTCAATATTAGAAATGAAGAGTAAGTGCTATCAAACCTGGACTGAAATATTCAACCTCAAAACTTTATAAAAATAACAACACCACAAGAAAGATTTAACAGTTTTTTTTTTTGGTTTGTTTTGTTACTTACATTTTTACTACTCTGCAACTATCAAAACACATAATGCTGTGTAGTAATAATTCATTAATTACTTCAGGTGAGTTAAACCTCAAAACCCATTTGTACAGTAATGGGGAGTGTCAGATTTTGCTTAATGTTGGTGTTTCTTCATACCTATGTGAGTTATACAGTCATGACGCCCACCAGGTTTCACAGAGAAGTCTGCCTGGCAGTATTCACAGTAACAGATTCAGACACTTGACTTCTTTTAACCATTCTGTAATAAATTCCTCTTGATATTTTTGACAAGCCAACCTTGATATTTTAGATGGAGAGTGAATTTTTTTTGTTTGATTTGTGATTCCTATTTTAAAAACTGATAAGTAAGGCTGGGATTTTGTCACGGAAATGTATACTAAAAATGATAGAGCAGTCATGGTAAATTTGTTCAAAATCACAGAGGAAGGGGGAAATGGTGGGTGAAGTCACAGAGATGAAAATTCAACTATGTTATTATTATTTTTATTTTTTTTAAATACAATATAGAGTACCTACATCAACATAAAATTGGTCTGTCGAAAAATAATCTAAATATTTATTTGTTATGGTTTTCACAATATCAGGGTCAATCCTGTAAGGTAAGCTTCACAGCATACATACCTATAAACACCAAATGTTCGTTTTAACACTTGGTGGGGTTTCTACAGGACAGAAACTGTAGGTTTTACATACCTTTAAAAAATAACATTTGAAGTTCAAAAAGACTGTCTGTGTACATCTGTTGTTTCTGCTGTAGTTGCAGTTATTAAAACATTTTGGTTTGTTTGTTTACATATCATTCTGATACAACACATTGTAGATTTGACACCTTTCTGGAGCGCCGGTCATCCCAAAGTTCATTTTTGGATGCAGAAAATGATTACAGCAAGAGTTGGGAATCTCGTTTCCATGTTTTTCCAGAACTGGTAAATGTTGCATTTCATTTCACTGACAATTTCGTAGTAAGCACAGTATTCACTCTGTGCTACACAGTTGTCTTCAAACACTTCTTTCTCAGCTACTATGCTGAGATACTTCCCTTGATTTGGGTCAAAGACCCGACAGGCATTGAAAAATGCAGCTGCAGGTTGACAAAATCAGCCAGTAGAGTTAAACCTACATGTATGTTTAAATCAATTGACAGCGCTGAAAAAATCGAGTGTGAATGGCTACATTGCAAAGTAAAGTAACCAAGTTACTTCAACATCATTAGCTAAACCACTTGTTTTGTTTAAGGTGTAATTTCAAATTGTGTTGGTAAAGTTCAATATTCTCTACTAAAATCATGGAATCTGTGACACCTGTGACCACAGTGCTGAATCCCAGCCTTACTAGTAAAAAGAAACCAAGTAAACATGCGATTGATAATGATAGCAAAGCGACATTTGAGCAGCTGTTTCTGAAGGACCCCCTAAACTGGTTACTAAGTAACCCGTCTCAGAGCTTTTAATATGTCAGTTAAAATGCCATAATAAACTGTCAGTGAAATACAGTATTATTTAAAAACCATTAATCCATAAAAAAAAAAAAAAATGAAAACAGGAAAGCAGACACATTGTATTGAAATAATTTTTCATAAAGGTGCAGGTAGTATCCATCATTAATTTCTTTAATACAAATCGTAGTAATGTAACTGTTCGCCATAGCACCGTAGCAGAACCTCCAAAATAGTAGCTGCTATGGCCAAATCGTAGCAGTTTGCATGTCTGATATTAGCATCTTTTGTCTATTTATGTTAACCTAGTACTCATAACTTGACTTATGGGTCGCCTATATTAACACATAGAATTGTACACGTTATTTAATAAGTTTATTACATGCCTTCTCTTCACTTTTTGGTCACTGTACTCAACAACCTCCCAAACTTGCACTGTACATCCCCTTTACATTTTGAATGCAAATAAAAAAACCAAATGTAAATCATTCGGTATACTGAGGTGTGAACTCCACCAGCTTAGTTCATAGATCACCTATTTCTCTGTCTACATCTAGGCCAGAAGAGGTTACTCAACTTTGGTGGGTTGATGATGCTGAAGTTGTTATCAGGATACTAAAAGCATCATAGAATAAAGATATAAACGTCTTTGGCCCAAAAGCCTTACATTCCAAGTACAGGCTTGTCACACTTGACCTTGATTAAGCAAACATAATTTATAGTCTTTTATGTTGGGCAAGGTTTTCAGACAGTCTACTGAGTGTTCTGCAGGGAGCAATTTCCACCTTATGCATATTAATTAGGTCCTTATTATTTTCAGTCTAAAGGACATTTGAGGCACACTGAATGAAACAATCATTACAGAACCCCAATGTGAGGAACTTTTCTGAGCTAAATCCACTATGTGCCACCTTGAATGTTAATGTAATAACCTTTTGGTACACATGTTAATATAATACAGGCACCCTTTTTGCATGCAGGTTCCTCCAGAAAGCGCTGTAGCAGACAAGCCTGCTCGTCAACTATACTAAAGATGCAGTCTCTCACAATCATGTTTCAAAAAATATCAAAAAATAGTATTTTTTTTTTTTATCACACACACACACACACACACACACACACACACACACACACACACACACACACACACACACACACACACACACACACACACACACACACATTAATGGTCCCTGTTTTAAGAAACAATGGGCCACATTTTGAACTCACAAAATTGTTCTAGCTTGTTATGAGCCAAAATGCTTCTTTATATATGTCTAATGGTTCTACTGAATGAATCTTGATCATGTAACTATGCATGATGGCACATTTTAGACAGGTGCAAAAATTGGTAACTATATTAACATGTATGCATTTAAAGATGCCTGTAATATTGTAACAGCGGCATCACACAATGCAGTAATAATGCTTTCCTTAATATTCAATCTGTATAGAATGATCACCTGTTTATTGAAAAATTTCCATAAATACATGTCTTGTATGCTGGGTTTACAGCTATTGTTTGAGTTTGAAGCATATGTTATAAAAAACTGGGAATATCTGTTAGGTGACTGCATGTATAATAGAGAGAGTTTCAACAGGAATCACTTAACCCCAGACAACAGGAATCACTTAATCCCAATGCACAGGAAGTTGTTTTCTTTTTCCAAAGGTCACTGTAAATATCTGTGGCTACAGTTAAAGGACTGAAACAAAAAGCATGTCACACTAAAAGCACATACTGTTGAACTATACCAATGCCTTTGCTTAAAAAATAAGAATATTTACCACAATCCGGAATGTGCATTTCATGTAGTAAGAACTTCCTATTGCTGTCATCTTTGCACATCAGATTCTGAGTTTCCAGACTGGCCATTTCATTCTCTTGCCACAGTTTGATCCACTGAATATCACAAGAGCACTGGAATGGATTTCCTGCAAGTACCCTGAAGAAAAAAAAAAAAATATATATATATATATATATATATATATATATATATATATATGGTACATGTATGCCGCCGGTGCATCACAGTGTCTTTTAAAATGAGGGTTTACTTCCAAGTTGTACAACCGTGCAATTACCAAAAAACAAAAATTTATTGATTACCTATTTGATTCACTTTGTGCTTGGGACACCAAGTTATTTTTTTAAATAACACCATTTTCTGACTAAATGAAACCCATAAAGCTCAATAGAAAGCAGTCAGAATATGAATGCCTTCAAACTTTGAAACCCAGTATATACTGTATCATCCACTTCAAGTTTTGCTTCATAGATTATACCATTAATGCACCTGTATCAGAATACAGAATAATTTTGCCACGTGGCCTAGCTAGTTTTACTTGTCAGCTGGGGATGAACATTAATCATTGCATGCTAAATGTGTTGGTGACTTTGACATTGACCTCTGACCCAATATGGATGTCATATTAAGGTTACGTGACTTTAAGTTATGATACAGTAAACTTTGTTAATATTTTGTTTCACTGCCACGTTGTATTAACCTCTAGCCATATCAATCATATAAATATGTTAGACATTTGCATTTTACTTCATGTTTACAATTTGTGTAAAAAGACTGCCAAGGGTTAACTGAAACTCAAACGGTTTGTACATTTAAAACACAGGTACTTTAGTTACAAGTAGATGCATAGTACTTACTACATTCTGAGGTTATGGAGTTAATGTAATTAATGTAATTAATAATACTATTCTCTTGTTCATAGAACAGATGCATGTAATAATCATAATAAAATATAACTAATGTTTAGTTACAGGCAGCAAAAACAGTCAATTAATTTGTGTAAGGAGAATACAAAAAAAATTGCAGAAGCCTAATCCTTTGATCCATTTGAACCAAAAAATAAATCTAACTCAGTATGCGAAACATGTAAAAAAGAAAATGTGCACATTTGTTGAAGCTGTTTAAAAATGTAAAATGCTTTAGTACTACTTACAGATATGCCAAGTTTAAATTCCTGAAGGTCTTCCAAGATAACGTTGATAATTTATTGTTTTTTAGGTTGCTGCAATAAAAATAAAATATGTTAAACTGTTGTGTAATATTCCAGGTGCTGCAAAGTACTAGCACTGTTTCAGACCTACTGAACCTACTGTGCGAATATGTACATGCTGTATATTGAAAATCAAAGTTGAAATGTATGTGATGATTTAGTCAAACCATACAAAAGCAGTCATCATTTACAAGATGTTATCATGATGCATGTATTATTTACTTATTTAGTAGAATCTAAAATATGCAAATCCAGAGATTAATTTCTGATCAGCTTTTCTTACAATGTGCATAGTAGCAGCCAATGTGTAAAATAAATATATACTATGTAAAATTATATGTAAACATGGAACTGATATATAATATAGTATGTGTGTGTGTGTGTGTCTATATATATATATATATATATATATATATATATATATATATATATATATATATATATATATATATATATATTATCTGAAATGCTTTACGTTCACTGTGTCCGTCTTTTCAATACCGTACGTCACAAGACGCTATTATTTTTCATTTACTACCGATTTTAAGAGAGACATACAGAAAGATTAGAAAAGAACATACAAAAAGGGTCTTAGACCATTATACCCGTAAAGTCGTAATGTTGCTCGGTTAGTTAACGTTCGATGAAAGCACAAAGAGGGCAGAGCTCATTTGTATACAAACTCAGATTTAGCTGGCCAGCTAATGTTAAATCTTGATTAGAGATTTAAGATTTTGTTAAATATTTAGCTAAATCTTAAATCTTGTAACTTGATTTATAAATTATATCTGAATACACATTTAAAAAAATATGTATTTATTTTCACAGCATTTATAAATCTGGGGAAAAAATACTTTATTTTAAGTTAAATCTGGGAAAAAAAATATTAACTTTTTTTTTTTACACATGGCACCCCATAGTTCAGCACTACAGTTCTTTTTTTTTTTTTAAACGTAGTGTTTCAGGGCTGTACAGACATTCTATGTCATTATCCGTTTCTCCAGTTTCTCTGAGATACAAATGTACCAGCTTTACATATTTCTTTTTTTTTTTTTTTTTTTACATGTTCTCATTTTGTTGATCACTAATTAACATTTCTGTACTGTGGGTGTTGTCGAGTAATTGAAAACGAGACATTTTGTGTTTGAATTGAAAGTGATGGTCTCAAGGAGTCGAATGGTCAACGTTCAAGTGTGTTTTCCTCTAAAGGAATTATCACTTTTTGACATCACTACTGTAGTATTATGCCTTTTTTAAGAATGGCACAGGATGCAAATATAGCCTTTATATATAAGTAGGTATATATATATATATAGATATATATATATTATATATGTCGAAGTTTGATATACACATTAACTGGAAACAGGCACATTGTTAGTAAACTCAGTGGAGTCCTGATGTTTACTTTTGCAACACATTTTACTATTTTTGTATTCAAAATGTACTAAAAATTTAACTTTTTTTATTTTGACAAATAAATAAAAATTAACACTGAGGTCCTTTCTGTACGTCATTAAGAAACATTGGTAATAGCAAGTTAGTTTGATACCATATAAATAAAAAAATAAAAAAAACACATCAGTCTTCAATATATATTTTATGGCAACCATTTTTTCCCTTTTTTATTCCTTGTTTTTAATTTGCAAGATGGCTAGTGAAGAGCAAAGGAGGTAATGCAGTGTTTCATTCAAAATGAGGACCTTTAGCAAGTGCTTGCAGACCTTAGCCTCCATCTACTACTAACACCAGACT
Source organism: Polyodon spathula (assembly GCF_017654505.1). NCBI lineage: Eukaryota > Metazoa > Chordata > Actinopteri > Acipenseriformes > Polyodontidae > Polyodon > Polyodon spathula. The sequence continues at coordinate 40,255,228 of NC_054534.1, forward strand.
TTCTGAAACAGTTTTAAAAAATGGCAAATGAAAAAGAACTCTGTCTGATATGTGAGATTAATATATATATATATATATATATATATATATATATATATATATATATATATATATATAGGTAGACACTTATAGTATACACTTATAACATGGCTACTTGTCATTTGTGGGTACAAAAATAATTAAAATAATTAAAACACATTTAAATTAAGACAAAACCAGAATCTTTTATTGTGTATACATCTACAGTGTTATATAGTTCCAAATTTAATTTAATTTAAATTCATTGTTTGCTTATTTATTAATTTCTGTGTTTATTGTGAATTTCTGCATCAGTAGTACCATCTCACTAGAAACTAGAGGACTGAGCACAAGCTATGGTGAATGGTGGAGTTTCAAATGACACTAAGGAACTAAGGTGAGCAGCTGCGATGGAGACTGAGGCCGGATCTTGAAGTGAGTTTGTTATATGCAAGGCACATATTCTAGTACGTTTTCATCGTTTTGGATTTCAAAAGATATTTTTGTTAGTTGCTGGACACCCTCACGTTCAAGTCATTCTAGATTAAGTTGACGATCAAACCAGACTTTACGCACCAATCCAACCACGGTGTCAGGGGACAGTACCTTAGTTTCCCGCAGACACTTCAAATTCAGGCCGGTAATTCAGGGGGTGGTGTCTGGCCTCGTCTTTACCTGCTTTTCTAAGAGTTTTCCTGACTGACAGGAATACATTATTGCTGGTTTTAAACTCGCTGTAAAACTTCTACTGTTAAAGTATGTATTTAGTCCAGATCAGCGTTATAAACCTGGAGAATACTGGTCGTCAGTTGAACTTCTTGCACTGGCATAAAATTCCCTTAATGTTGTTGAGATTTTTTGGACTTATTTCCATAAAATGAATGTCCATATATATATATATATATATATATATATATATATATATATATATATATATATATATATATATATATATATATGCTAGAAAGATTTGCAACCTGAGCCATCTGAAAAAAAGGCATAATACCACAGTAGTTACATCAAAAAGTGGTAGTTCCTCTAGTCTAGAGGAAAATATATTTGAACTTTGACCCATTCAACCCCTCGAGACCATCACTTTCAAATCAAACACAAAACGTCTTGTTTTCAATCACTCGACAACACCCACAGTACAGAAATGTCCATTAATGATCAACAAAATGAGAATACGTTAAAAAAAGAAATGATGTAAAGATGGTACATCCGTATCTCATAGAAACTGGAGAAGAACGGGAAATGAAAACTTAAGGTAAAGGCATTCATCCAAATAATGCTGAAGCACTAACGGATAACGTCTGTACAGCACGGAAACACTACGTTAAAAAGAAAAGAAAAAAAAACACAACTGTACTGCTGAACCTCGTCTTATTAGCATCACAAGGGTATCCACATAGTATAAAAAAAACTAGAGATGGGCCGCTCAGTGAGTTACAGGAAAACATACAATCTCGGGATTCTGTGACTGTTTATAAATGATGCGACCTTATGACGTCACAGAAACCCTAGATGGAATTATTTTCATATAACTCACTGAAGAACTATCTATTATTCTCTCTCTCTCTCTCTCTCTCTCTCTCTCTCTCTCTCTTATATCTATATATATATATATATATATATATATATATATATATATATATATATATATATATATATACACACACACATACACAGACTATACCTTTATATCTTTATTATCTTTAAACTATAGTTTCTTTTTGTTTTTAAATTGTGATATTAAAGTGGCCAAAAAGCAATACCCACAGATGAATATGGTAAAACGTCATAACATATATGAAATGTAACTTCATATAGGCTATATCATAAGCCTGTATAACATATTTCTACAATTAAAAGTTAGGGAACCAACACCTCCCCCTTTAATAATGTACTTCTCAGAGGAAATAATAGAATAGACATGTACCTATACGTCAGCAAATTCTAAATTAAAGATAACGGTGTGACAAACATCCCATATATTTGAACGCATGCTGTATACCCAAGCAGTATAAAAATAAAGGCTAGCTATCACAGAACACTATAAAAATAATTCACTTACACATATTGAAGATTGGGAGTCTTCTGAAATGACCGACGGGACACGTAAGACAGTCCAGAATTTGTCACAGTTCTTTATAAGAAAACAAATTATTATTATTATTAGTAGTAGTAGTCGTAGTAGTTTATCTCCCTCTGCCTCCACAGCCTCACTGCCACCAGCTCAGTAACCACTCACACACTCCAACAAGCCACCCAGCCCTTGCAGTGGTAGTAGTCGTAGAAGTAGTAGTAATAATAATAATAATAAACAGGCTACTTACAAATTTCTCAGGCCCAAGTACGTCTCCACGTCAATGTCATTGATGGCGCGTAACTGGCTTTGATTTGCAATGTATCTGTTAATCAATGATAAATGAACGAAAAAAATATTCAAGAAAATACACCTACAAACAACACTTTTTAAATGAAACTGGAAAATGCATAGGCCTATTCATAAGCGCTATATTGCATTTTCTCCCCAGTAAATGGTGATTCATGGGTGATCCTTACGTAGTCGTGCATACTTAAAACGGCTGTGTGTGCGTTCTTCATGAAAACTGTTTTATTGATACAGTTAAATCATGATGTGGACATGGACATTCTAACCAATGGCCATGGGTGGATTAAAAAAATAAATAAATTAAGTACCCTTAAAGAACCAATGCAAATAAGTAATGGACAACGTTATATATTATCGTCAAACCCTGTGGTGTGGTGGGTTAATTTTTTTTTATAAAAATCACTGTTACTGTACTTTGTGCCATGGTAAATTGTGCAAGATTAGCGGTTCAGAATTAAATGCAGTAACCTTTAGCTAGAGAGAATTTGAAAGTTTTTTTTTTTTTTTAAATAAACAAAGCAGGTGAATAGCAATATTAAGGCTTCACACAGGATGTGTTAAACCTAACATTCGTAACTGTTCCATAGTAACCTCATTTACTGCATACATTTTAATAACACTTTTTTCACATTTGGTAACACGCGGTGCAGGCTACAATTTAACAAAGTTCGTAAAAATTCGTAGATATCGATTGTCCAAGGGAAGGATACAACTACTGAATGTTTTCACTAGTAGCCTGCCTATGTTCCCTTCAGGGTGCTCAGCTCATCAATGGATACTGCAAATAAGGCAAATAAACCCTAAAATCGTGTCATATTGCAAACATTTTGGCAAGGGGTGTTAGAACTAAATAAATAAATAAATAAAAATAAAAAAAAATAAAAAAAAACATAAAAAATACGTATATTTTAAAACAATTATATAGTAGTAAACCCAACTTCCTCATTAACTGATCAAATAATATCTTAATTTGCCATTACTTTTTGCCATTTCTCGGGCTCAGTCTTGTAATGATCCAAGCAATAAATCCCACATAAATCGGTACTGAATCACAGCAGGAAGCATACACATTAAATAACTTTCTAAACATACAGTACCACGAAGTGTTGTTTAACTTACAAACCACTGACCTTAAATATACTGTACCGATTAATTAACTAGTTCAAAGATGGCGTGAAATTGAAAAACGATAATAGAGGCTGATTTAATAACACGCACTATGGTTTTGTCGTTGGTTATTCTTTTATTAATCTCAGTAATTCGATTGTTACAATCTACTCATCACCAAGGTTATTATTATTATTATTATTATTATTATTATTATTATTATTATTATTATTATTATTATTATTATTATTATTATTTCTTGGGGAGTTTAGTGTTGATATGCAATTCAGCATTTCAGCATTTATTCACCACAACAATCAGTATAGGTCTTCTGAAATGGTGCAAGACACAGCAATAAGCACGTTACGACTGCTATTGCAAACCGAATTAGTCAATTACGTGGTTAAAGGCTGCCTGTTTTCGTGATCTAACTTATATTATTGCAATAATGGTTCGTAACCTTAAAAGCTGTTTTAACCTAATCAACCAACATGCAATTACAATACATTTTTAATGGTTAAGATTCTGTATATCTAAAAGGCATGCTTGCATTAAATCACATAAAGCTTTCAGACACAAATCCATCAAACTTAAACCCCACTTTGAGCCAGCGCATTTCAACGCGCAGAAGTTCTCATATATCAACTTGTTTTAAAGCATCTTGCCAAGCATCTGCCAAGATAATCCACCACTTCTCTTTATAATCAACTGCTGTGTTATCTTCAACTTAACTCTGTACCTTATCCACGGTTTATATAGGCCCATTTTCCTATTTTCTGATCTTCATAAGCACATCATTCAAGTATCTTTTAAATTGTGTTTATTTTCTTTTATTAAACTTAATCATGGCACTTGTCATTTATAACCTACATTTGTGATTACTCCATATTCCTTGATCTGTATTGCACAATATCTATTTTAGTTTGCTGCTTTTAATTACCTCTCTATACAGAACATCTTTGCGTTTGATTCTTACTATAAGTACCGAATCTGATGGTACTCACATTTCAGTAATATTTTCCATTTCTATAGCAGAACTTAATACTGGGAAAGCCACGATCCCTTGATCCTGCTCGATACATGAGATCCTGCTGCTGCTGCACGTACAAGAAGAAGGACAAGCGTCGGTGAGCCTCCAAAGCCCCAGCAAAAGCCAACAAAATACCCAAAGAGTCATCACAGCGGCTCCACGCCACCTCCAAAATGCGATCATATTGGATCCCTCAGTGCCAAATCCAGATTCTGGGAAAAAAAGATCCTTCTCCCTTATACCCTCCCGGCGGTATGGTCAGAAATACAGACAGACAACCATGAGATAATCCTTTTGGGCAGAGGTGAGGCTATAAGAGAATGTTTGTGTGTGTGCGCGTGTGCGTGTGCGTGTGCGTGTGTGTGTGTTCGCAACAAGACAGTCACATACGGATATTTTGAAAGGCTCGTAAGTGTGAGTCAAAGATTCCTCCTCTCACTCTATCTCGCTTTCAGTCCCAAAACTGGTTTGGTTTATTTGAGTGGTGCATACGCTACAGAAAAATACTGCTCCTGCAGCTCTTGCTTCTTGGCTGGTGCAGGGCTGGAGGAAAAAAAACAGACAGATGATAGATGCAAGCTCGTGTGCGTCTGTGTGATGCTGTAGTGAAAGAGTGAGCGAGTGCGTGTGTGTGAGATGTGGAGGAACGGCTAAGTGCCAACAGTAGCCTATAGACAATTATCGCACAACAAAAAGCTCTAATAAATATTAATTCTAATAGCACAATAACACTGACGTGGTCAGTAGTGATCGATTAAAGATACTATACAAACTAAAGGCTGTTTTCTGTAGGTTTTGTTTTTGGAAACATTGATAGAAATCTAGATTTCATATATGGCAAATACTGAACTGTTTTCTAAAAAAAAAAAAAAAAAAAAAAACTAAACGATTACATTTCCGTATGTGGAATATATAACATTTGATTGCACAATAAATAATAATTGTTACAATTAAATACTCTGTAAATCACTGATTAAACACACACCTTAACTACTGGTGCTCAGGAGATGTCCTTAACAACTCGCCCCATTGAATAACGGCAAGCATTTAATAAAATGTATAGGTTCTATTTAAATGAAAAACGATACATCTAAATGTAGCTGTGAAAGTGACGTGTGATTTGATGCACCGTAGGGATTGAAACTAAGAAAATACGTATTTAAATAAAATGCTACAATAGCAACAATAAACGTGGTATAGGTTACGTTATCGAAAGGCTGCATTTCAAGAACCCTGTATTCTAAGACAAACGTGCAATGCATGCAGTTGAGAACATCACTAACAATAAAATAACAGCAGGCTCAAACACAGACACTGTCCTGCTGTGATTTAGACAAAATAAAACAACAACACGACAATAGCAAGACATTTCAGTGCTATTGATATAAATCTGTTTTAAATCACGAATTAATTCTGAAAGCAAATAAGTATTTTATAACGGTGTAAAAAATACTCAACATTTTTATGTGTAATTTTACGTGTTCAACATTGTTGTACATTAAAACAATTTTCTTCGTTTTCAAAAACAGAAAAAAAAAACTGTTCAAGGTGAATTGAGTCGTTTGCGTAGCTGATTTGATTTCACGGTTGGTATCCCAGTTTAGAATACCCTCAGTGTAAGATAATGCAAGTAACGTCCACCATCGGTGAAGGGAAAACCTGTAAACCAAGCACTGCAAAGACTACAAAATAAACCGTACTTGTTGTTAATTTCTCTAGTGGTTGCCAAATGACAACGAAAATGTGTTTTCTGGGAATCCATCGTTTCATTTGCGGCTCCAGCGCCCAGAGTTTTTTAGTAGAGGGAGAGAGCGGTCCAGTAGTGGGATTTAAAGAGTTGTCCTGACACCTAGCGGCAATCGAAATATTTGCAAGTTAAGTCGCTTCTTTCATTATATTATTACCTTGGCTATCTTCAAGTTACCTGTCTTCTAAATCCCACTAATTTAATGGTTTGGCAGCTTTTGGTGTATGTATCTGATGGTGTCCCATATGACAAACCCCTATCATACTAGCTATACTATTGGAGTGTTTTATTGTCTTATATTCTAGAGTGCTTTGGTTACTGGCTGAGGAGGTCACCGCTTCAGGGTCTGTCTCCTATCTAAGAGAATGTGCTGACATAAAGCATTGTATCTGACATATTTATGAACTGTGCTAAATAGTTACTAACTCATTCATGAAGACACTGCATGGCATTTACTTACTGTGTTTTTACTCTGCAATAACCTTTAGAATAAAGGAGACTATTGTAGATATGATACAGCAAATTCTGTTTAAGTAGAACATTGAAATAGTTTTGTCAGGCTCAAAAGAAAGTCAAGTCAACAAAGTACCCCTGCTTGTCAAATAAACAAATAAACAGCAGGATATTACAGGGAATGGGATGTTTCAGAAAGTCACTATATTCTATCGTTTATGGATTTTTCAAAGGACTAAGTATCCCCTGCCTAATGTTCAAACCACTTTTTTTAAACTGTCTGTCAAAGTAGGTGAACTGTAGTATCCAATTTTTAAATCACATTGCAAACAGTACTTAGAAAATTATGATGATCAACAATTTTAATGAACAAGCAACTCACATGCAGAATGATACTGCAAATATTTTCTACTTGCTCACTAAATATCTTGGTATCTTTGAACAGATAACCGTCTCCTCTTTAAAAATATGCAATGAGCAATCCATCTCACAAGTTCAGTTGTACCCTAAATATGATTTACTATCAATGCTGAATGACTGGGTAGAACATTTGTTCTCTATTTTACACCAAAAAAAACATTTTCCTGATTGCTCGCCGGTGCCTGTTTGCTCGCTTTTGAGCAGCTAGCCACAGCAGCTCAATGAGGAATGGTCAATTTGGGCCCAACCTGATCGGGGAACCCCATACGGCCTATCGGGCAATGAAACGCAAGACCGCCATGGATTACACCCTTCTCAAGGAAGCCATCCTTCAGCGTCTTGATATAACTGAAGAGACGTATCATTGTCGGTTCTGGGAATACCAGCAACCCCCGGGAGTCATGCCCCGCGTGTTGGCTCAACATCTGGCAGACCAGGCAACCTGGTGACTCTGCTCCAACACCCATACTGTCAATCAAGTGGTTGAACTGTGTACAGTTGAACAGTTTAGCCATGTGTTTGGGTCGGAAACACAAGACTGGGTCAGCTGCCATCAACCCACCATATTGTAGGAATCTGTGAAGCTGGCAGAGGCATTCATGCCGAGGTGCCAGGCACCCCCACCTGCCATTCGACCCCCGCTGTTCCTACCATTGACCAAACCATCCCACTCTAAGCTGAGGGCCTTTTGACCCCTGCTGCAGACCCTCAGAGCTCCCCTGAACTCTGGATATGGACCCTACCAAGCAGCTATCACCACAGGACCCCAACGAGACCCAATGGGCAGCCTTCTTCCACACCAATGGAGGTCAAGGCTGACCCCCAGCTTCGGCAGAACAGGTGTCCCCTCCCTGCAGCCAAGCAGGCCATTGGACATGCAGGCTCTGTGGACGTCCCTCTCTCCGGTCTGCTAGCTATGTCAGGGGGTCTCTCATTATTGTACGCTGGAAGCAGGTAAGTTCAGAGGTAAAGTTTGGGGGGAACCTTGTATTATTGATGTGTGGACTAGTAATGTGAGCACTCACATGTTACAGGACTCGATGCGGTTTGACTTTGATTGAGAATGCTCTGCTGGGGAGTATGTCTTGGGAGGCATGAGGGAAATAAGCCATGTCCTGAATCCATGGGGACACCAAAGCATATCCTACCACGAAAATATATTTGAACGTGGGGAGTTACCGGGACCCCCAGTGCACAAGCTACTGCCACCCGACACAGAGCAAAATAAAAGTTTAAACAAAAACAGGTCATAAACACAAAACACAGCATGTTGGTCAGGCTGGGCAGTAGGCTTCACTGATCCTGCCATGCAGTTTTACTTTCTGTTTTGTTTTTGCTTTTCTCTGCTCACTCTTGTTCTCTTCTCTGAACACCCACCCTGAACATGAAAGTTTTTATACATGTGACCATCTCCGGATTAACAATAAATGAAACAGTCCGGAGATGGTCACATTCTGCACAAGTTTTTAACCCCACACAATAACAAACAAAACACTTCTTCTTTATAAACACAAAACCGTACATTTTTAAATCATACTAATACATCGTGTTTTTAACTAAACACAAAATAAATCATAATACATTCACCCATTCTACAATAAACAAACAAAACATTTCCTTTTAAATAATAAACTGTGGCAAAGTGACTTGCAGTGCGCAGGTGTAATTGGTGCAGTGCTCAAGAATAACACACACAAGACTGGAAGTTCAATAAAACAGCTCCTTTATTTGGCTGGGTTGCGTGTCAACAATACTTAAATAATAAGCACGGGTGCTACACAGCAATGTGTATCGCTCCGTGCAAAACAAGGGTTTCAGTCCCAAAATAATAAAACACTATTAATTAACACACAGCATAGACACGGTCACTTCTCCAGATAGTGAGTGCTCTTGTGCAGGTGTGGTGAAAGACAAACAGTTCGTGAAACAGTGCTGTAGTTTAGTCTGGGTTTAGTGCTGGCTTGTAACGACAGCTCCCAGCTAGTGTTTAGTCATCTAACAAAGACAAATGACAAACAGTTAGCACATCAAACAAACAAAATACAAAACACTCATGATTATTACTTACATCTGTTTCCAAAACGGGCCCTTTCAGTAACCACTTCAAAGGAACAGATCACGGCGTCAAATCCCCTAAAATACCTTTTGTCACACCCCCTACAATAGCTAGTCCAATCACGTCTCCTCCAATCCATGACTGACACATCGCTTACTATACTAGGGTGATGACTTCTGATACTGTGACTCTGCTCCCTTCCTGGATGGCCGGCTTCCGAGTGACCCTGGAATGAACTGTCCAACCATCCAGTCTGGGGCACACTGTTCCTGTTACACAGTGCCCTCACAGGTTGGGAGGGAGATTGTTGACTAATTCGCTCTCTGTCACATAAACATAATAAATTTAAATCAGCAGGGTTTTGCCACAGTCTGAAATAATAAATCAAGGAGACTTTCCTTTCTTGATTGGTTTTGCTGTTTTTTAAAGGAAAGTATTTTGAGAGACTAGATAAGTCATTGATGCATGGATGAATGAGAGAGTTGAACTGACAAGAGGAAGTTTTTCAGGTAGGTTAAAAAAGATGCACTGACTGAAACAGCAAATGAAGGAAAAGGAATGTTAAAAGTTGTATGGAACTTTTTAAGGCTATTCCAGGCTGACCAGTATGTTTGTAGCGTGTGAGGTGAGATGCAGAGTAAGGCTGTTTCCTGCGCTTGTAAGATAAGGAGATAGATAGTATGACTTAGAGAACTGTTAGGTCTAAAAAGGGAGGAATCAGGAATGGATATGGATCCACTTCTTGGGCCAAGAATCTGAATTTCTAAGACTGAAGACGAGAAAGTGTGTCAGCAAACTGGTTCATGTAGCCTGTAATGTGATTTTAATATATATCGATGGCAAACTGTAACCAAGTGATTCTTATGAAAATATTTATGATAAACTGAGTGGACTAACTTTGTTTATAATTTGTCTGAGTGGATGAGGATAGATTTTTTAGCCCAGGAAGACCCCAAAGAAATACAACACAGCAGACTGATCGGAATTAGGAATATATTTAAACGCTTCAGGTCAAGAAGCAGCAAGCCATTGACCATTAAAGTACCCTCCGAAACCAGCATCAGTAAAAAGCTGTAAATCCTCGGGTCATAGAAAGCATGCGTCATAGAAAAAAGTTATTTTTCTTAAATCTTTTCTCCTCTGTTCACACTCACGTACCTCCTTCCAAACACCCACCCCAAACAAAAGGATTTCTCTCCCCTTATATCCCATGTGGCTGGAACCTAATTAATCATCAATTATTCAATAAAGGTTCCACCAACGTTCATGTTTTGACAGGAATAGGAATTAACCTCATCCCTGCCAACCACCACCAACACACAAATCAAACATGCATTTAAATACAACAAATCATCTTAAACACCCCAAAATAATTATTTAACAGCAGGGCTTTTCTGCCCTGCCACAGCGTAAGATTTATGGTGTTTTTTGTTAGCTGCAATTACTCTACAACATTCACATGGTAAATATTTCTCCTTAAACCTCTTTAAAAGGCCATTTGTACTTAGCATTATTGATAACCTACAGTACAGCTATTAGGAAGTGTCACTATTAAAGTTGTCATGCCTTGTAACATGGCTCTGCAGTATGACATACAAGTTTCATAGCTTCACAAACTTTAGTGCTGCTCTGAAAAGTATAGGTTTCTAACAGACAAAACAGATTTTTAAACAATATAAAACCCATACTTTATATTTGTGAGAAGTAGGAAAAGTACAAGCCTGGCTTCCTGGATACAAATCTTGGTCAATTCCTCGTATTCTGAATACATTGTTCAAAAGGAAAGTATCCTACAATGTAGACGTTTTCCATAAGGATCGGATTGCTTTGCTGCTTCGTTCCAACGCTTCCACGTCTAAAGATATTTATTTAGCTGCTTCATCACCATTGTGATCATGGTCCTTCAGTTCAATCCCCTCAATCAAGTTCAGATTCACCTGCATCTGTCCCAAATTGTCCAGGTCATACCGACTCCCTCACCAACATTTCCAAGGCAGTCATTTTTCAAGCTCTCCGATAACTTCAATCTACTATTTCTGGTTTAGATAAGCACATTTCTATTATTAAGACCCACAGATCTTTTCAGCCCACTCGCAGGCTTGGCTTTGGTGGCGCTTTCCAGTCTACAGCAATTCCGTATTCAAGTACCCCGCCAGATCCCAGCAATGCTACTAGTGCCCCTCCCTCCTTCAACCTTTCCATGGCATTTTGCAGCAGCGACTCTCAATCATCAGTTTCTCTGTTGCCCCATCCGTCCCTGGTTTCCAGTAAAATTTTTGTGCAAATCCAGGAAGGTAAGGGTGTTAATCTTGTCTTTCTGTTGCTCTCTCCCCTAGAAGTTTACGATAATAGAATTATGGATCGCAAAGTTTCTGTCGTACTGAAATCTAAAGATCTACAGCTGTTTTAAAAATTAACCCTCTCAAAATGTGTTACTACCTTCAGTCTCTACAGGGACATTCTCTGTGACGCATATTCAAAGCGCCATAAGGAACTAGACACCTATCTGATTTAATAGTGAGATTTGGGGGTACAACTTTTTATGACTACCATAATTTATTTTCTGCTAAAGCAGTCTAACCACAAATCCACTCTATACACTTTAGCAGTGCAGTCGTATCAAAATCAACATTTTTATCCTCACCTCACACCTTCTGCAGATATTGCTACTTCCCATTCTCAGCCACGATCATTCTATTCTCGGCCATCCCAAATACCATCTAAACCTACACTCATGGTTCACTCTCCTCATTCAAATGACAAACGGGCAGGACAGGTCTTTTTTTGCAGCTGGAAAATCCATATGCAATCATTTTAATGAGACTGTTTGCACTATCACCTTCACATTTGTAGTTTTGGCGGTGATAGTCACAGTAAAAGCATTTGCCCTGGCATCTACATCTATCAATCCGGTAGTACTGGCTGCATCATTATTTGACCATCCGGACAGGGTTTTCGTAAGCTATCTAATTGCAGGTCTCAATGATGGATTTACCATGGGCACCGTAAACCCTCCCTCTGTTTCCCATATTTGCCATAGAGACTGTCGACCTTCTGGTCAAAAAAGAAATATCTAAAGGCTTTATGATCGGCCTGTTTATTGAACTTCCTTTCTGCTCTACCGCATCAGTCTACTAGGTGTTGCCACGTACAGCAAGTATTCTGGTAAGAAAAGTCTTATTGATTTGTCTTCCCTTCATTCTGGCTCCGTTTCTGGTATAAATGATTGAATTCCCCTTGATCAGTTTTCCCTTCATTATGGTATAATAGATGAGACAGTTTGTTTCATTAAACTTGCAGGTCAAGGGGCATGGATTTCCAAAGCCGACATTACAGATGCTTATAAAGCCATGTCTATTCATCCCTCTCAGTGGCACCTTTTTGGGGTTCAATGGAAAAAAAGTTTTTATTTTGCAGTATGTCTTATGTTTGGATGTAGGAGCAACCCTCACATTTTCAGTTCTCTCTCTGAAGCTTTATGCTAGATTATCCTTAATAAATGCAGTGCTCCATCTTTTAGATGATTTTCCGTTAACTGACTTTACTAACCAGCCCTCAGCTCGTTCTATAACCATTTTAAAAAAAGTTTTTCATGAACTTGGGGCCCGCTTATTGGAAGAATCGAACTGGTTTCAGTTATAATGGAAGCACACCTCCATCAAGAGAAACTATCGTATCAGAGAAATTCTCAATTCCTGCTATTTCAAAAAATCGTGTACTAAACGCCAACTCTTTCATTACTCAGTCATCTCAATTTTGCTCTCAGGATTATACCTCAAGGTCGATCATTTATTTTTTTACCTGTTAAATTTAGTATCCTCTGTTCCTGATCTGCACCACCACATCAACCCCAACGCAAGGTGCCGCGCTGACATCAAACTATGGATCCGAGTTCTCTCCAACTGGAACGGCATTTCTTTTTTCTATGATGACGTGTAAATGTATATCCATCCACATTTTATTAGACATGATAAAGCAAAGAGTGCAAACTATTCTAGCAAAATAGGAAAACAATGTTGATTGTTTGTATCTACATAGTTTTTTTTTTAAATCTATGATGCATAAGAAATTAAGTCTCTTAAGGTGGGTCAGTGTGGCAAATCCAGTAAAAGCACTCCACATGGAGTGTAGGATGTGCCCTATAGCCTGGGCATCACCAGTTCGAGTCCAGGCTATTCCACAGCCAACAGTAGACAGGAGCTCCCTGGGGGAGGCACACAATTGTCCGAGTGTTCCCCAGAGGGGAGGGTTTAGGTCGGTCAGGGTGTCCTCAGCTCACTGTGCATCAGCAAACTTTGTAGTCTAGCTGGACACCTATAAGCTGTCTGGAGCTGCATTGTCCTCCAACACTGTAGCTCTTGGGTGGCTGCATGGTGAGTCTGCAGTGTGACAAAAAGCGGTCAGCTGACAACATATGCTTTGGAAGACAGCGTGTGTTCATCTTTGCCCTCCCAAGTCAGCGCAGTGGTGGTGGTGGCAGGCTGAGCCTAAAAATAATACAAAAATAATTGGCAATGACTAAATAAAATAAAATTAAAAAAATACAAATAATAATTAAACCTCTTTAATTGTCATCTATTAATGAAACTTTTATAATGCAATCTTCATTAACAGTAAAACAAAACATTTTTAAAAATTATGGACATGAAACAAATGTAAAAAAAATTTTATGTATAATTGAGAGCAAGAATTTAACATATTGCTTATTCTTCACTGAAGTTAGAACTTTTTAAAAGTGATTCTATTAAATGTAATTCTATTAAATAACAGTGTGATTTAACTGCTGTTCAATGTGCCAGTTTATTGTTAAACTGCAAGATGAATTGGACGGCACTGCAGTGAGAGTTAGACTGCAGCTCCAATGGGATGTTACTACATTGTAGTATTAAACTGCAGTTATAAAGATTATTACAATCTGGTGTAAAACTAAAATTGCAGTGTTATTTTATTACCGTCTAGTCTTAAACTGCAATTACAATGTCATTTTATTACAGACTAGTGTTAGTCCGTAGTTACAATGTGATTCTATTACAGGCTGCTGTTAAACTGCAGTTGCAATGTGTTTGTACTGTTTTTTGGTGTTAAACTGCACTGACAACGTGGTTCGGCATCTTCCTTGAAGATGTCACAGCAAATTGTGTCTAGTAAGAGAGGGCAACTTGTGCACTATTTTTTTTCAAATAAAATACTCTCTGCTATCCCTTAACACTTTTCTTAATATGAGACAACTTCCAAATGTGATAGCTCAGGCAGTGTTTTTATTAAATCTAGCGCCTCTGCATGCAACAGAAATTTCTTAAAGGGAGTACTGCAGTATTGTCGCAATCATTTGAAAAACTAAGAAAATGAAATAACCATATCAAAAGTCTTACAGTATTGTGTGTAAGATATGTTTCACTAAAAAGGTATGTTTGTATGCAGTATAATTTGTATTGCTTATGTGATTGCTCATACTGCATACACCTATGTGCTTTTACATGTCAAAATACTGAAATACACCTAAACGCTTGAGGCTCCCTAAGCGTGGCCGGGGATAGCCAAAAAGAACAAACCGGTTCGATGGACGGGGCAGCTGTGAGACTTTCCAGAGTGTGTTTGAAGCGATTACACTAGTGAACCAGTATTTGGAGGCCAAGAAGGGAGGCCAGTTGATCGCTATGCTAGATGGAGAGGTGCACAGCTGCATCTTAACTCTACCGATGGGGGAGAGGACCAACTACACCGTACTGGCAGCTGTGGTGGAACAACAATTTGGGCAGGCTGCATCCGGTTCCACACGAGACATGGCTGAAGGAGTGACGGAGACGACATTGGGGGCACTGGCGAACTTGTGCACATGTGGGCCCTCCAGGAGCTCCAGGCTGGCCTGGGGGGGGGGCATCAAGCATCAGCGCACAGTTTGGCTCATAGACATCGGGGAGGTGCATTTTGGGGGCTGATGTCCTAATGGGTCCATTGTAGGTGTAATGGAGAGACCCACTGCCGGTCGTATGACCCCTGCACAGCTCAGAAAGGATCACTGGGACAGTCGCAAGCACCCGTACAGAGCTTTGGATATCCTTGGACCCTTTCCAAGGTCCGAACACAGAAACTGGTTTGCACTAGGGGCAATGGACTATTTTACTAAATGGCCCGAGGCATATGCTCTACCAGCCCACTGCGCACCCACTGTTGCCGATGCCCTCCTGGGGGGTGGGCATGTTCAGCCACTTCAGGATACCTGAGGAGCTTCACTGCAATCAGGGCCACAATTTTGAGTCCAGAGACTTCACTGCAGTGTGCTAGTGGATGGGGATACGGAAGATGTGCACCACCCTCCTCCACCCCCATGGCGACAGGCTAGTTGAGCGGTTTAACCGCATCCTGGCCATGCAACTGGCCATCTGGACCAGCCAAGACCAACGGGATTGGGACTGCCACTTACCCCTGGCTCTCTTCGCCTACCAGACAGCTGTCCAGGAGTACACAGGGTGCACGTTGGCAGCTTTGATGTTCGAGAGGGAGTGCGCACTGGCAGGCCCTGACTATGTGCATAACCTGCAAGACCGGCTGGACCAGGCCGATCAATTTGCTCAGAAGCAGCTAGCGGCTGCTGGACTGAGGCAGAAGCGAGCCGTGTGCAGAGCAGGGGACGGGACTTCCAGCCAAGTGAGCGGGTCTGGGTGCACTGCCCCCGGCGTATGAAGGGACTGAGCCCTAAATTGACTACCCAGTGGAAGGGGCCCTGTGAGGTTCTTCTCCAGCTTTCTGAGGTGGTGTACCAGGTCTGGCTGTGGACTCGGGGGTGGAAGGTGGTCTGCTCACCCCCTATCAGCCAGGGGTTGACCAAGGGGGGACCACCCCCACACCACTGGATGGGTGCTACACAGGCATCACCGGAAGGGGGACCCATTGCTGAGGCAGCCCACCAGGACTCTGTACTAGTGCTAACCCCCCCACATGGCCTCCCTCGTCAGACAGGGAGAACCCGGCGGGCCCCATGGAGACTACTGGACAGTTTCATGGGATAGGGCAGTGAGCGGAACATCTCACTGCTAGGAGGGGGCAATGTAGCGATTCTTGGGGGAGCAGGATAGTGTAGTTGGTGTGCTTGCAAGGAGTGCATGGTGGTTTGTGTGTACAGGGGTTGCTTTGTGTGTGGATGCCTGTGTACGGGAATTGGGTTGCAGGTATGGTGAGAAAGACATGGGGGCGGGGGTCTGAGTAAGGGGCAGGGGAAGCGAGGGGATATAAGTGGGGTCTTGGAAAAGACCAGGAGATTGGGGGAGACAAGAGTGTGAGAGAAGGGTGTGTTTAGGGGAGATATAGAAAAAGAGATAGGGTAAGGAAAGACAAATATGATTAATCATTTTATTTTCATTTTCAACTCCCAGTTCCTTTTTGTGTATATAATAATAAATAATAATAATAATAATAATAATAATAATAATAATAATAATAATAATAATAATAATAATAACAACAACATTGCATAAATAAAATACACACAAGGGGTGGGCACCCTGTCACAGTTCTCTTTGGTTTTATGTTGACCAGATGTCGTGTAGAGATGTATTCTGGGATTTAGGCCTGCAGTTTATATTTGGGTTCATTATTCTGAGAACTAAAGCTGGATTTGATGCTTTTGAATGGCTTGGATTGCAAACTGAGGTTTGTTAATAAAGATTGGCCTCATAAACAAGAGGAGCATTCATTAAATAATTAATTATGATAAAATAGCTTAAAATAATAATGTTCCATGAATGGTAAACAAAGGTTTGAAACCATGGAAA